>NC_061098.1:15920974-15960974 GCF_015104395.2 Macrobrachium nipponense | reverse complement strand
TTTCCATAGGGCTTTACCCCCCCCCCCCCCCCCCACCCCCCCCCCCCCCCCCCCCCAACAAGAACAACAAGCCAGCCAAAATAAAAAAGTAGTTTGTAGTCTTACTTCCGAGTAAGCCAAAACAGCCGTTGTCTCGCTCTCGCGCGCGCAAACAACAACAACAACAACAACAACAATAATAACAATAGCAGTAGCATCGGCGGCCTGGCCTTTGTTAAAATCTTCGCTGGAGTTAACGATGTAATTCGCAAGATGATGGAGGCGACGTTGTAGAGAGGGAGGCCGTACGTATATAATCTCCTTCTCCTTTTGGGAGAAATATTTATCCGTTGGCGCTTTGAAACATGACACTGGACTAATAATCGTTAGGAGTTCAGATCTCTCGTCGTGGTGTTTTTGCAGCGGTTCATGGGAGGTTCGTGTGTGTGTTGCAATTTCGTTTTTTTTTTTTTTTTTTTTTTTTTCTCTCTATCTGCTCTAGATCTGTTGTCAGATCAGCTGATGATGGGGAGTCTTCAGTCTTTTAACGATTACAGTGTATACACACACACACATACTTTAATTCCTTTTACTGTACCTCCATCCGTATTCCCTTTCTTCCATTTTACTTTCCTCTACCTTCTCCTAGTACAATCGTTTCATAGTGCAGCTGCCTTGAGGTTTTCCTCTTGTCACACCTTTGCAAACCTTCTTCATGTCAGTTTTCCTTTCAGCGCTGAATGACCTCATAGATCCCACAGCGCTTGGACTTTGGCCTCTAAATCTTACATTCCTATCCTATAGTAGATTCACATCAACCGTGCATCTGATGTTTAGACCAGTCCCTTACGACGCTCCTGATTGGCTGTTGATAAGCCAATCACAGGGCTGGACACTCTCAGTCTCTCTCGAGAGAGTTCACATAGGCAGGATGTAGTATGTTCCACCTCTCCTGAGGGATACGTCTTTCAGGAGAGGTGGAGCATACTTCCTGCCTATGTGAATTCTCTCTCGAGAGAGAGAGACTGAGAGTTTCCAGCCCTGTGATTGGCTTATCAACAGCCAATCAGGAGCGTCGTAAGTGACTACTGACCTCGACGTCAAATGCACCGTTGATGTGAATCTACTGTAGCCGGGATTATGAAGGATTTGTAGGTCAAGCGGTTGTGGAGGAGTGAAGGATATTTTGCGCTGACTGAGACTTACAAAATGAATTTGTTGAGTTTTGTAGCGAAGAAGAGGCGGGGAAAAAGAGTGAGTAGGCGTTTGACGCCCCAAAAATAGCTCTTTTTGTTTTCATGGGAACGTTGCTGGAAACGAGGTTAAAGTATCGTGTTTTGGGTAAATACTGACGGCATATCAAAGCGGGTTTAACGATTAATCATTACCTTTTTTTTTATTACTTTTTTTCAATTTTTTTTACTTTTTTGCCATTTTTTTCTTGTCAACAGAGCTAAATCGACGCTGTTCATATCTGCTGCTTTCAGTTGTAATGGCCTTAATCATTATTTTTTTTTGGCCAAATTTTGTTTGGGCCATTATTACCTTTTTTTGGCAATTTATTTATTTATTTATTTTTTCTTTAAAGAGGTAAATCGACGCTGTTTATTTATGCTGCTTTCAGTTGTAATGGCCTTAATCATTACTTTTTTTTTTTTTTGCCAAATTTTTTTTGCCACTATTACCTTTTTATGCCAAGTTTTTTTTTTTTTTTTTTTTTTTTTTTTTTTTTTTTTTTTTTTTTTTCAACAGAACTAAATCGACGCTGTTTATTTCTGCTGCTGTCAGTCGTAATGGCCCGATTATTAACATGTTAATCAACAAAGTCTGTAGGATCCCGTGATAAAACGGAGCTGCCTGGAAATGAGAATGGACGCCCGCATTTGAAATATTCGTACATGGGCTTCCTTTCAGTTTTATGAATCAAAACCTTTTGCCTTTTATTCCGTGACGAGTTCCACAATCGGATTTGCGTAAAGCGGTCTTTATGTCCCTGTTTTTTATAGGTGCAAAAAAAGTTAACAATAAAAATGTCAATCGTTTGAAGTCAAGGATCCAGGTGTGTTCACAAATTTACGAGCTAGTGGTTCTGTCAATATTATATACTTGATGTCTTTTATAGATATTTGCTGGACTTTACAAATGGCATAGCAAACATTCTGTATTCGGCACTTTCTCTGTATGTAGTTTTATGTATATATACTATATATCTATAGTTTTTGTATATATATATATATACACATACGTATGTGTATCTATATATATATATATATATATATATATATATATATATATATATATATATATATATATATAGATATTATATATATATAATAAAAGGAAGCCCATAAAAAACGACTAAAATATACAAATTAAGTACTATATTATCTACAGAAAAGCAGTCTCTGGAATATAGCACTTACTTTCTATATTTTGGCGTTTTTGTGGGCTCCTTTTATTAGGTGGAATTCTGTTGTTAACAGAACTTTTTGACCAGCCATATATATATATCTATATATATATATATATATATATATATCTATATATGTATATAGATATATATATTATATATATATATATATATATATATATATATATAATATATATATATATATATATATATATATATAGATATATATATATATATATATATATATATAGTATATAGTATGTTTTGATACAAAAATATTCCACGAAACTAATCTGCAATCCTTTGAAATAAGAAGAAATAATTTACGCAGACAGTCATCCTTTTAAGAGCTGAAATCCTGTAGTACGTGACACAGACACCAACACCCTTCCAGCTACTTCTCATGCTCACAGTGAAGAAGCCTCATTAGTCGCACGTCAACACCCCGTAACATATAATGCGCAATTCAGCTTCCATGCTCTTGACACTTTGCAACCCAGCTTTTTATGAGAAAGGACTCCTTTAACCACAGAATTAGACGATTCCATTACAATACGAGTGTCTCTTGAAACGCGACTCTCTCTCTCTCTCTCTCTCTCTCTCTCTCCTCTCTCTCTCTCTCTCTCTCTCTCTGTGCGCGAAGAAAAACGATATAAGCAACAGCTGCCATGACTTTGTAACCTTTTAAGTGTACCATCGTGTCTTATACCCTTGATGTCATTGTGTGTATTGCATTTGCTTGTCTCAAACGACGGTTTATGTATTGTTTATATGGTTTTTATTTTTTATATTGTTTTTATTTAAAATCGAATGCATGCATAATATAAATAATAAAATCAATTATTGGCATCATCGCTCACATACCGCCTAAACCTCCCACGTGTGCCAAGTTTTGCAATCCTCGTCATACGATTACTATTGCGATAATTAAATTAATCCGTCGTTCGATCAGCTGTTTTGTTGGGCTGGAAGTTCGGTTGGGGGGCGAGGTTACGTTGTTATTGTGGGAGAAGGGGTTGGGGGGTTTTTGGGGGAAGGGAGAGTCTGAGAGCTTGTTTTATTTTTTTTCCGACGGCATGGATGGATAGTGGTATTGAGGATTTTGTTTTTATTATTATTATTATTATTATTATTATTATTATTATTAGGTTACTTTTTTGTTCTTTTCGTTATTGTGGGGACACCGAGACGAGAAAAAAAACGGCTATTTATTATTATTATTATTATTATTATTGATTATTAATTATTATTAATTATTATTTATTATTTTAGGAATTTAAAAATTAAAATTAATTAAAAACGCGTTTAAAGGTGATCTATTTATTTTATTAGGGTTCAGGTCAAGCAGGGGGGGGTTAGTTATTATTATTATATTATTATTATTATTATTATTATTATTATTATTATTGATTATTATTTTCATGAAACCTGGCTTGATTACAGAGTTAGCAGACATCAAATCTCTGTAGATAATTTAATTGTTCATTTAGTTGCTGCTACTTTGTCCTTTTGTTGTGATATTCGGAATTATGTGGCTGCAGATAATTGTAAAACAATATGACACATTATACTCTGTCAACTGTCCATCCGCCTGTGGTGTTTTCACATGGTAACACTGCTTCCCGGGCTTTAAATAGTAGCGCTATGTGTAAATTTTAGGTAAATAAAAGGATATTTTGGTGTACATTTGCAACTGAAAAGCGTTTTAATAATTTACTGTGTGTGAATTACACCGTTAATATTCGAAATAGGATGTTGTTTATTATTTGTTTTTGAATATAAGCTGAATGTGACTATCTAAAGCCCCGGACGCAGTGTTACCATACACAAACACCACAGGCGGCTGGACAGATGGAAAAAAAAACCGACAGTGGAAGTGACGGTAATGACATTATAGCTTCAAGTGTATCTTATGTTCTCTAGTTAGGGGCCGCATTTCGCAAATTTGCAAGTAAAGGCTTAATTGAATAAAGCGGTTCGTTGTGTAATTGAGAAAGTGAAGATAGAAATGAATGGATAGTCTCTCTCTCTCTCTCTCTCTCTCTCTCTCTCTCTCTCTCTCGTGGACAGAGAATGTAACATTCTTCGTTTTGAATAACCCCCCTCCTTCAATATTTTAAGTCTCTCTCTCTCTCTCTCTATCTCTCTCTCGTCTCTATCTCTCTCTCCTTCTCTCTCCCTCTAGTAAAAAAGATAAAACATAGTTTCTTTATGCAACTAAAGGGAGTTTTTTCTGATATTTAAGTTTAAATGGATAATATGATAACTTTGTTCATTGTTGACAATACTATTGTTGATGTTATTGAAGATTAGCTTGATGAAGGGTGCAGATATTAAGCATAGGCTCATGGATATGGAGGGGGGGTAGGTGGATGAGTGGGAAGGGGAGGGGTAGGAGTGGGAGGAAGTAGGAGGGGGTGGGGAGGGAGGGGCGGTTACACCTAATTACTAAGGTTGGTCTTGGATCAGCTGTTTTAGGGTTGGGTCTGTTGGCTGTTTAGCTTGGGGTCTAAATATGTTTGTCTGATTATTTTTATTATTATTATTGTCGTTGTTGTCGTCGTCTCTTTCATTTGTTTTGATCGACTACCTGCTGTTGTTTGATGTTTATAGTTTGGCTCTGTACATAGTTTCACCTATTTGCTATATAGTTTTTGTTCATGATATGAATTTTCATGTGATCTGGAATAGTCTTGTGTCGTTTGGAAATTTTGTCCTAATAGGACCATACAGGGGAACCCTAAGATTTCCAACTGCCTCCTATGTTGTCGACATGTTTGTGATTGTGTGCAAGATATGTGACATGGATGCAACAAGTTGCCTACATATGTTTACAGTAATTTTTACTTGTTTGTGACATGAATAAAACAAGTTGCCTACATGTGTTTGTGATTGTTTTTAACTTGTTTGTGATATGGATGTGAAAAGTTGGCTGCATGTGTTTATGATTGCTTTCAACTTGTTTGTGACATGGATGCAACAAGTTGCCTACATTCTACCCAAATGTAAAGTAAATTCTACCTAAATGTAGAGCAAATTCTACTTAAATGTAGAACAAATTCTACCCAAATGTACTTTAGCTTATCTATAGGTTTTTCGTATATTGGTATCGTGTTAAGGTGTGTAGATTATTATTATTATTATTATTATTATTATTATTATTATTATTATTATTAATTATTATTATTATATATTTACAGCTTCCTTTGTATAATTGTCTAACATTTTATTTTATTATCCTTTCAGGTGAGTAATGAGTCCCTGATGACGCAGTCGATGTATTAGTGAGTACACTTGGGTATACACGCCAAACATTACACTAGGTGCCTTTCGCCACACTGGTATATTTAAGGTGACTGGGTCTGTTGACAGTTCGTCTTGAAGTTGATTCAGCGTTATTTCCATTTTTATTTAGCGCTCGTATTGTTATTTTTTTTTTTTTAATTCGAGATTTTAAAACCTTTAATAATAATAATAATAATAATAAACATATCACCTGTGTATAGCCACTGGTGTAGCTCCTCTCTCTCTCTCTCTCTCTCTCTCCTCTCTCTCTCTCTTCTCTCTCTCTCTCTCTAGAGCGAAGAAATTTCCTTTCCTGGTTCCTCCCTCATTCTGCAATGTGATTCCGGGGAATCCCCGTGAGTTTGACAGAACAGCTGTGACGTCAGCTGTCCATGATACGGGAACTGTGTTCTTTGGTGTTTTTTATTTCATGGGAATTTTGGTTTATTTCTTTGCGATAATGTTTTCGTTTTCTTTGTGTTAATGTAGATATGTACATGTATATATAAAGGTATAAGCCACGAAGGAAAGCGAAACACTGGAGTAGCTACAAGATCTTTCGTACTCACGTCCTTTACTTAACAGTCTGTCTGCTAAGTAAAGGACGTTGAGTCGAAAGTTCTTGCAACTACTCCAGTGTTTCGCTTTCCTTCGTAGCTTATACCTTTATTTATGCATTTATCACGTTCCAAACTTTCGTGATTCAGTTATACATACATACATGTATATATATACACATATGCATATACATACACACAAACACACACTGGACGCCCCATGACCTTTTTGCCTCTTGTATACTTCATGGATCATCGAGACTCGGAGAATATCCGAAGATGATGATTAATATTGTAGGATGTGAGAGCTGACTCCGGGAAAGGTTTAACCACCTGTGATTTATTTACGGAGCCGATCGTTTGTTTTACTGTTTACGTTTGCTTTCGGGCTCATGATTTATCGTTTCAAATAAGACGAAAGGAGAATATCATTGTCGAGTGCTTTCTGTTGCTAAGATTGGGAAGAGTCTTTGAGTTTATAGATTTTTCCAGTCTATCGTTATGGGTTTTATATATAAGTAATTATATATATATTAATATATTATAATATATATATATAATATATATTATATTTATTTATTTATAATATGCATAAATATATATATCATATATATATATATATAATATATATATATATATTCGATATAAAATTAATATATATATATATATATATTTTATAAAATACATATTATGTATATATATATATTATATATATATATATTATATATATATATATATATAGATATATATATATATCTATATATATATATATATATGACTGGGAAAAAGTTCCTGTTACAAAAGAATTCCATCTAATGAAAGGGCCCATAAAAACGCCAAAATATAGAGAAGTAAGTACTGTATTTTTTACCATTTAAATAACCATAATCACAGAATGAACTGGAATTTGTCACGTATAATTTATAGCAGTAAATGTCGGTACAAAAGCCAGATGGTTTAGTCGGATTTGATCGAACAGAGAAAGGTAATGAACATGGCAAAGGGCGCCTGGGATTCGAATGTCATAGATAAAATCTTCCTTCAGCTAACGCTTAAGAAGATTAAAGAGAAATTATTATCAACTGGTTTAAAACATTGTGGAGCGAAAAACATATTTTAAAGAGAAGTTGGATTAAAAACGTTGTGGAACGATGAACCGGTATTTTAAAGAGAAGTGAGTTTAAAAACATAATGGAACGAGATACGTATTTTCAAGAGAATGTCGTTAAAAACATTGTGGAATGAGAAACGTATTTTAAAAAGATGGTTTAAAATCATTGTGGAACGAGAAACACATTTTGACGACAATTGGATTTAAAAACATTGTGGAGTGAGAAATGTATTTTAAAGAGAAGTGAATTTAAAAACATTGTGGAGCGAGAAATATATTTTAAAGAGAATTGGGTTTAAAAACATTTTAAAGAGAAGTGAATTCAAAAACATTGTGGAATGAGAAAAGTATTTTAAAGAGAAGAGGATTTAAAAACATTTTAAGAGAAGTGGAACGAGGAACGTATTTTAAAGACAATCGGGTTTAAAAACACTTTTAAAGAGAATTGTCTAAGAACATTTTAAAGACAATTGTGTTTAAAAACATTTTGAAGAGAAGTGAGTTTAAAAAGATTGTGGAACAAGAAACATATTTTAAAGAGAATTTGGTTTTAAAGAGAGGAGTGAACATTGCACATCCTAAAAAAAAAATCCTAATAATGATTAATTAACGGCTGTAAAGATAGACATTATTTTTAGTCAGAAATACTTCCGCGTTATATATTTAGCTACGGCTGCTGCCTGCATTGAATTGACGAGGCGTGAGCCGACCTCCAGCTTGACTCGTGGGCACGTGCTAAACCTACGGTCAAATAGAGCGTTGTTTCGTCAAACGAAAATTAAAATAAAAACGGTGTATTTTATTAGATATAATTGTTCTCTACTGTTTAACCTGCACGTTATTTATTATTTTTTTTACATTTTCATTCTAATAAATCAATCATAAATATCCTAACCTACAATTCATGTATCTTTAAACTCGACGCGAAACACCTTTTTCAGACCTTTTTAGGCTTTTCCATAGACCTTTTCCCCCCCCCCCTCCCCACCCCCCCAAAGTCCATTAAGTACGTCATGCGTTTGTGAGGGAATTTTAAACCAGGAACGTTTTTTGATAGTTTCAGCGATACATGTGTTTTCTTACTGGTTTTGTGCGTTACCGAATTCTTGCATAGTTCTGAACGATATATATATATATATATATATATATATATATATATATATATTATATATATATATATATGTGTGTGTGTGTGTGTGTGTGTGTATATATCGTTCAAAACTATGCAAGAGTTCCCTTACCGAAAATTTGGTAACGCACAAGACCAGTAGAAAACCACATGTATCGCTCAGAACTATCAAAAAACGTTTCCTGGTTTAAAATTTGGTCCTAGTTAAGATAAAGGAAATACAAGATGCTTAAAATAAACGCACTATTTATGCTCTTGGTAGGTCAATTACGTGCAGGATATAAATTCAGTTTTGGTATTCTTTGTGGTCTGTCTGTATGTATGTATGTATATATACAGACAGGTATGAACATCGGAGGATATAAATTCAGTTTTGGTATTCTTTGTGTGTATGTATGTTTGATACTAAAAGGTATGATGGGAGGATTAATTCGTTTTGGATTCTTTGTGTGTATGTATGTATGTGTGTTTACATACAGACAGGCATGGACTTCCTGGTATAGCGTTTTATAATATTTTCATATTATTAATAACTTGCGCCATTTTTTTTAAAAGCATTCATTGATTTCATTATACGCGAATCTCTCTTCATTCATTTTGCCAAGCGATATATACTGCATCTCATTTCCTGGTTATGGAGTGATATTTGCAGCTAGGTAAAAATAGACAAATGATTCAGGCAGATCTATGATAGATCTGTTGGTAATCTTAGCGTTATTTTTGTCAAAATGTGTTTTTAGGAACCGCATATATCACCGGAAATGTGTCGGAAGTAGACTGACTTCTTCCAAAAAAATAAATAATAATAAAATAAATAAATAAATAAATAAATAATTAGATAAATAAATAAAAATGAAATTATCAATTTGATTTCAGCTCTCACTCGCATTTTCCGTTTATAAATGGAAATGTTAATCATAGGACGATTGTTTATATTCCGGCTAAGTATTTTTGTGTTCACGCCTCATTGATTTGCCAGTTGAAAAGATTCAGCTATTTTTACCTCGTGAGAATCGTAGAACTTTAAGTGTCCGTTTTACGAGCATAATTGGGGCTGGGGGCGCAGACCCCCACTAATTATATGATTGACTTTTCTTTATGTTCACGTGATCAATTTTATTTATACAACTTTTCCAAGTACAACCACTTGGTTTTTAGATCACCTGAGCTGAAATCTCGAGTGAGCTCTTTTTAAGTATTCTGGTGTAAGAGTTTTCACATTTTTTTTCCTTCTACGCCAGTGGATCATTTTGAACCAAACTTGGCTCAGAGCATCCTCTGACACTGGGGTTCAAATTTATTCGCATGGGGTCGTCTCCCCCCTTCCAAGGAGAGATGAACAAGAGATAGTTGATTGTAGGTGCAATACATTACTACTCTAATACTATTCTCCTTGCATTTTGATACGTTTTTTATCTATTTTATTTATTAATTTTTTTTTCGTTTTTTAATAAGGTTGTGGGTCTCTTCTTTCTGCATTTCTCTTGACCTCCTCTTACTTCTTTCTAAAAGGAAAATGAACAACAACAATAATCTTGGAAGCTTAAAGAATTTCAAGTCAGTGGCCCCTTTGGTGGGCTTTGTTTCCATGTGAATAGTTTGATCTTTTGAAACAAAACAACAACGAAAATAATAATAATAATAATAATAATAATAATAATAATAATAATAATAATAATAATAATAATAATGGAAAAGTAAATCCACAACAGTATGTCTGTTTGATTTTGTAATTTAAAATAAATTACAAAATCAGACAGACATACTATTGTGGATTTTCTTTTCCCTTTTTATTGACTCATGTGATTATGAGTTATCTTTGAATAATAATAGTAGTAGTAGTAGTAGTAGTAGTAGTAGTAGTAGTAGTAGTAGTCGTCGTCATCATCTCTGTAGAGGTACTTGGCCAGACAAGACAAGCTTAAGTCAAAGCTACGTTATATAATGTAAATTAAGGGTTGTTTAACCCTGTCCGATGATCAAGGTGGGGCCATTTTCATGGACATATTTGGGAAAATCTCCAGAACTCTTCAGGAACAGCAGACATCCTGCTCTTCAAATTAAAAGGCAGTCAGCCTCTTGTAGCGTACTGTAGGTTCAAGATTGTTCAAATTATGATGATCCCCAGGGGCCAAGATGGAATTTCAAAATACTGTTCCAAATTCGCACATAAAAGTATTTATGAAAAATATTAGTCAAAATAATGTTCCAAATTCGTACATTAAAGTATGTATGAAAAATCTTAGTCGTGTGCTTGCAAATAAAGTGAAGGTGGCCCCAGTGAGCAGTAACCCCGAAGACCCTCATGTTTTCCCTAAGTTTGTGACAAGTTTCCCCACTCATCTGCAGGAAATATGGAAAGAAAACGGAAGTTAAAATATTCGTTTTCTTTGATTGTAAAATTGCAGAAATTACGAGTGGGGTTGAGGGAGTTTCACTATTATGTAACGTAGTATAATGTTATAAAAAACAGTGCCATAGTGTACTGATGGGGCAGAGGGAAATTAACCTTCTGTTCGTTTATTTGTTGTTCTATTTTATAGAATGTATTAGTTTTTTATTTTTTTTATTTTATCGGTGAATCAAACGTTTTATAAGTAATTATTTGTTGCGTAGATGAATTTTAATATGCGAAAGTTACCATGCCTGGAATAGTCAGTAATGCATACGATCTACTAATAAGTTGTCCTCTGTTTCGCCATGCAGATGTGTAAGTATGTACGTAAACGCATAAACATCCGGTAATGATGTTATTGCCACACTAAAATATTCCCCATGTCAGCTTAGAATTTTATTGGGGTCCTTTAGCCCATATGCTAATGTGATGAAGTTATTGCCACAATAGTATTTGATGTAATGAAGTTTTGCCACGATAATATTTAATGTAATGAAGTTACTGCCACGATAATATTTAATGTAATGAAGTTATTGCCACGATAATATTCCCCATGTCGCAGCTTAGAATTGTATTGGTACGAATGGGGAGTCTCCTTCTTAGCCCATATTGGGATGGGTTTGGATGGGGAGCAAGTCAGGACCGGTCGCATCCCCCATTCCATTCCGTAGTATCAGCGGGCAATCCCTTGAACGGCCCAAAACGTGTAATAATTTTATTAATCATCATTCCCCTGTCTCTGGATAGAACACAGGCCCTGAGTCAGACAACTTCCGGTGATACGCACGCGAGGTATTTTGTGGTTTTTGTGACTTCATCTTTTTTTTTTATAACAAATTTAATTGGTATTTTTATTTTGTTTTATAAGTTATTGCATTCATTTTGTGGTTTGGTATCTGTTTGAATCAAAGGGGACTATGTAATTTTAGATAATGATGTATATCTTTTATTAGAATCAGGCCTGTCTTTTTTTATAACAAAGGATTAATTTGTGTTTCTCTTTTGTTCTTATATGTTATTGCGTTCATTTTGTGGTTTGATTCCTGTTTGAATTACTGGGGACTATGTCTGTAATTTTAGATAATGATTGGTGTTTTTATATATATATTATTTTTTTATATAATCAGACCTGTCATTTTTGTAACCAAAGTAGAATTTGTGTATATCTTTTGTTTTTTATGTCATTCCATTAATTTTGTGGTTTGGTTTCTTTTGGTTTATGTTTAATTCACAGGGGACTATGTTAGCAATTTTAGGATATAGTTGGTATCTAATTATTTTTATAACCAAAGTAGAAATTTGTGTATATCTTTTTTTTTTTTTTTTTTTTTTTTTTTTTTTTGTCATTCCATTTATTTTGTGGTTTCGTTTATGTTTAATTCACAGGGGGACTATGTTTGCAATTTTAGATTAAAATGTACGTTCGCAAAAATAAAGAGGCCTTCGTCTTCGTCCCGCCTAACCGGAACATGATTTTCAATAAGAAATCTCTGCTTTTTCATATCACCAGAATCATAGAACCTGTGTTCGATGCTCTGCATCCCAACCAACACTATATACAATAAATCCAGCCAAGATTGTTCGTGCTTCGTCATCAACACCGGCGACCTCTGACCTATGGAACTGTCGCACTTTCTGCGTTTCAACCATCGCCTATTAACCGGTGCAAATATTCTACCGAAGATTCAGTCATGGCCCATGAAACTCAAAGCCACGGTCCGATGGTGGTGGCCTGAGTTGTTGGTACCTATAGCGGCGCCAGAAGTACGATTATTGGCTAAATTTAACGGTAAATAAAGTAAACACTACTGAGGCTAGAGTGCTGTCAGGTGGTGGCCTCAGCCACGGCCCATAAAACTCTTAGCCGCAGCCCACGAAACTCAGCCACGGTTCGGTGGTGGCCTGTGTTGTTGGTACCCATAGCGCTGCCAGAAGTATGAGTATAGCTAAATTCAACCTAAAATAAAATAAAACTACTGAGGCTAGAGGGCTGCAATTTGCTACGTTTGATGATCGGAGGGTGGATGATCAACATAGCAATTTGCAGCCCTCTAGCCTCAGTAGTTTTTAAGATCTGAGGGCGGACGGACAGACAGACAAACAAAGCCGTCACAGTAGTTTGCTTTGACAGATGTACAGGGATGCGATACCGCCTATTATTTTTAGTGACCCCAATACATCCTGGTAATTCGATTTGGCGCCGTGTATCCGATTTATACAATATAGAATCCATATAGGGGTGGGACCACGACTATATATAATCCCCCAGCTCACAAAGAGAAGCGATACCGGGTCATCTCTCCCAGTGACCCTATTCAACTTTGTCAGCATTCCTGTATCCTCTGACGTAGCTAAAGTAGCCGAGGTCGTTCATTAAGGAAATTGAATGTTTATAGTTTTTTTAATTTCTCTGCTATCATAGTGAGTCGAATGACTTAATTTTTTTTCTCTGCTATCGTAGTGAGTCGAATGACTTAATTTTTCTCTCGCTATCGTAGTGAGTCGATGACTTAATTTTTCCTCGCTATCTTAGTGAGTCGAATGACCTAATTTTTCTCTGCTATCTTATGTTAGTCGAATGGACTTAATTTTTTCCTCTGCTATCGTAGTGAGTTCGAATGACTTAATTTTTCTCTGCTATCGTAGTGAGTCGAATGACTTAATTTTTCTCTGCTATCTTAGTGAGTCGAATGACTTAATTTTTCTCTGCTATCGTAGTGAGTCGAATGACATAATTTTTTCTCTATCGTAGTGAGTCGAATGACTTAATTTTTCTCTATCACAGTGAGTCGATGGCATTCAATGAGAAGTAGATTTTATTGTGAATATTTGAAGGCACTGAATTTCACAGCTGTCGGAGCGTCGCCAAGGATGCATTTGCAAATGATATTGATTGGAGTAATTGTTGTGTCTGTCTTGTCTTAAAGGAGGGGGCCAGACAGTGGTTCATTTGTATACTACATTAGGTAGGTGTGAACTCTCTTGATGGTGCGCTCAATAGCTCATATATATATATATATATATATATATATATATATATATATATAATATATATATATATATATAGTAAGTGTATTCATAACTTATCATTATAGTAGTACCAATTGTGTGAATAATCGTCATAAAAATTGGAAATGAAATTGGGTCCCTTAGAATTTGTATTAAAGATTTTTTACTAAAAGTAAAATAATTGGTTTTTTTTATTCAAGGTTTATACATATATTAAATAAATTAAGTATTAATATATATATACCTATATATATATCATATATATATATATATCTATAGATTATATATATATGTGTGTGTGTGTGTGTGTGTGTGTGTTTTTTTCCGGAATGAAGACTCCAGAGTTGCTACGAATTGAACGCAACTTCTTCTCGGTATGTCCAGTGGTAGTAGTTTTAAGAGGTAATCGAATCGAACGCGACCGAGGGTGCGTTCAGTAGGTAGGTGTTCGCGATGTCCGCGATATATCGATTGGATATCAAAAGGGACGTTGAACTCCACGGGTTGTTATCCTGGAGACGAAGTTTTATTTATTTATTTATTTAATTTATTTATTTTGCTTTGGGGTTGAACATTTTTATTTATTTTTTTATTTGTCTTGAAGTTTTTTTTAAGGAAGCGTGCTTAAAACAGTATTTTTTAAAAATGTTTTCTTGTGTGGTTTTGTTTAGGTAAATGTTTTTAAGATAAATTTTATTTTTGTGTTATTTTCGTGAGGCTGAACATTTTTTTTTTTTTTTTTTTTTTTTTTTTCTTTGAATTTTTCTTTAGAATTTTTTTTTTTTTTTTTTTTTTTTTTTTTTTTTTTTTTTTTTTTTTTTTCGATAGGGAGCATCTATAAAACTGAAAGTCTTATTTTTAAAGTGTTGTCTCCTATGGTTTTTTTTTATAGTAAGTTTTTTAAAACTTTATAGTTAGTTTTTTAAACAGAAGTTTATTTATTGATTTATTTGGCAAATATTCAACCAGACTGGATAATGAAGCTCTATTCTTCAAGCCATGTTATAGATATTACAGTGTGTGTGTGTGTGTGTGTGTGTATTATTTATTTATTTATTATATATTGTTTTGTCAAATATTCAACCAGACTGGATAATGAAACTCCACCCTTCAAGCCATTGTTATAGCTTTAACACTATGTGTGTGTGTGTGTGTGTGTGTGTGTATGTGTGTGTGTGTGTGTGTGTGTGTGCCTAGCGGAACAGCAGCGTGAAGCCAGCACTGCTGCTGCTGTTGCTGCTGCTGTATCTGACCCAGGTGGGGATAACCACTTTAATCAGGGGACCGACATTGACGGGACACGAGGCCGCATTTTCGATCCGGAGTTTCTTGGTGTTTGTATATACAGTACTGTATAAGTATGTAGTATGTACCGTACTGTATCAGTATGTGTATACTGTAGTGTATCAGTATGTGTATACTGTACTGTATAAGTATGTAGTATGTTCCGTACTGTATCAGTATGTGTATACTGTACTGCATCAGTATGTATATGCAGTACTGTATAAGTATGTAGCATGTACTGCACTGCATCAGTATGTATATACTGTACTGTATAAGTATGTAGTATGTACCTTACTGTATCAGTATGTGTATACTGTAGTGTATCAGTATGTATATGCAGTACTGTATAAGTATGTAGTATGTTCTGTACTGCATCAGTATGTTATATACACTCCTGTATATAAGTATGTATATACAGTACTGTATAGATATGTATATACAGTACTGTGCAAATTTTATATAAACACTCCTGTATATAAGTATGTATATACAGTGCTGTATAAATATGTATATACAGCACTGTGTAAGTATGCATGTATCGTGTATACAGTACTGTATAAGTATATATATACAGCACTGTGTAAGCATGTATGGGTTGTGTATATAGTACTGTACAATTATGTATGGGTGTAGGGGTAAAGGCGTAATGCAGTATGTATTTATAGCACACTCCTGTATAAGCGCCTCAGCGGCGTGGTTGGTATGGTATTAGCGTCCCACCTCGGTGGTCGCGGGTTCGATTCTCGGCCATTCCATTGAGGAGTGAGAGATGTGTATTTCTGGTGATAGAGGTTCACTCTCGACGTAGTTCGGAAGTCACGCAAAGCCGTTGCTGAATAACCACTGGTTCCATGCAACGTAAAAACACTACAAACAAACTCCTGTATAAGCACTTACGGGTGGATGCATCAATGCTGGACCCGAAGCTCCTTTGTAACTCAAGAAAGAATTTTAGAATTTTGAGTCACATTTTTTGACGTGGAATTAGGCATTTGTGTAATCAAACAAGGGGATTATTTACCAGTGGATATGAGACAAAGCGTCCTCTCTTTCGCAAACACATTCACTACATTTACATTAAACGAAAAACCCGACAAGAAATAATGGATGGAAACTACAACTGAAGAGATACAACACATCCCATTGTGAGAACTTCTTTACACACAAGATATGTGACACGTGGAATAAACTGCCACCTGCAGAAGTTGTAAAAAGCAACACTGTAGAAGAGTTTTAAAGAAAACTAGACAAAATCATTAGGAGGACACTGAATGCACAGTAAAACCTGCTCCTACAGATAAGTGAGCGCACGGTGTTTCCTCTTAGGATGGACTAAGAAGTCTGTGAGACATCCTAATTCTTGTAACTCTCTCTCTCTCTCTCTCTCTCTCTCTCTCTCTCTCTCTCCAGGAAACTGTCTTAAACGAGCGAATCTCTGCCACCAGAAGTTGTAAACAGCAACATTGTGGAAGAGTTTAAAAGAAAACTAGATAAAATCATTTGGAGGACACTGTGAATGGACAGTAAAGCCTGATCCTACAGATAAGTGAGCACACGACGATGTCTCCTCTTAGGTAGGACTAACAAGTCTGTGAGACATCCTAATCCTTGTAACACTCTCTCTCTCTCTCTCTCTCCATGGAGCTGTCCATTTAAACGAGCGAATCTCTGCCACCAGAAGTTGTAAACAGCAACAGTGTGGAAGAGTTTGATAGAAAGGCAGACAAAATTATGAATGCACAGTAAAACCTGCTCCTACAGATAAGTGAGCGCACGATGTCTCCACTTAGGATGGACTAACAAGTCTTTTGAGGCATCCTAATCCTTGTGACATAGAATATATAATCACTCTTAGTACAAGTGTTGAACAGCCACACATGCTTCTCTGTAGACGAAGGAGTCTGCGAGCGCGTGCAGTCATTCGAGTGAGAAAATCATCCTCGTCAATACAAGAACTTTTGTTTTTTAGCGAGATAATTGATCATCATTGCGTTTTAAGGTGTTTGTGACGACGTGATGCTGATGGCACTAGGTGTCGCGAACTTCCGTTAGTTTGCCATAGGGTAATAGTATGTGTGTGTGTGTGTGTGTGTGTGTGTGTGGGTGGGTGTGGCACTGACGGCCCCGCCGCTATCTAGCCCCGGGCGCATAGCAGTTGGCGCATCCCCGTCTTCTGGAAACACACGGACGCACACACCCCGTCCAGCAGCACGTACGTACGTACATACACACACATGCACATCATCCCCCATCCCCCACCCCCACCCCCGTCCCACATACCCCCCCCTCCCCCCGGGGCCGCCGACGACGACTGACTTGCCTTGCTATCCGCACCGTGTGTTCCAGCGGGCGTTTCATATGAAGTCCGCGAGCCATTGGTGGCACACGCATGGTGGCAGTGTTGTAAAAAAAAAAAAAAAAGGGAGCAGCGCCCCCCCTCGACCCGGCGGCTGTTGTTGTTAAAAGCAGTAGTCGTCCTACTACTGCTACTGTTTACAGATTCCTGCTTTCTCTCTCTTTCTCTCTTTCCCTCCCTTTCTTTCTCTCTGTCTGTCTGTCTGTCTGTCTCTCTCTCTCTCTCTCTCTCTCTCTCTCACAAAAGTATATCATCGTCCTGGCGCGGCGGCGGCGGAGGAGGAGGAATCTTCGTCCGTCAGTCAAAAAGCAGATGTGGTTCACCAGCCATTGCTCATGTCCCGGACTGTTGACCATGTTTTTGGTGAGGTAATGTCGCTCGAGAAAGTCCATGTATTTTTTTTTTTTGGTGAGGTCAAGTCGTCGACGACTACGATGACGACCGACGAATATGACAATATACTCCTGTTTTCAATTAAATCATTTTTTTTTTTTTTTTTTTTTTTTTTGTGAAGCGGACGATGTTACTTGGTAACTTCAAAAGTCTATATTTCAGCATCCCCCACCCACCCTTTCCTCCCCCTCTCCCCCTTCCATCTCTGTGCTTGCTTTTGCCTTGTTGCCGGGTATTGGTGAGATGGAAAGGGGGGGAGGGGGTGTGGTCGTTTTGCTCTTCCCCGAGCCCCCCTTTTTGCATTTTTCATTATTTACCGGGTTGTAGTAAGGGGGGCAACCAACCACCGGCTTTCGCATCCCTCGTCCACCAGAGAGATATTTGTTTGTTTAATTATTCACGTCAAATTTGACACCGACCGTTTCAATCATTGAAGACCGCTTGCTTACTTCCTCGTGGAATTCTGAAGGAGAGACATAGAGAGACAGAGAGACAGACAAACAGACGCCTCAACGTTCTTCAGAAGTTCTTTATGGAAAGGAAAATACAAACGTGATAACTTCTTTGTTCCCGTGTGTTCTCTCTTTTTTGGGGGGAGAATTCCGGATGTGGCCAGCTGGTGTGATGAAAACATACACGTACATCCATTGCTGAAAAGATGGAAAAACTGTGCGTTATTTAGTGTAAAATCTTCAGTGGTAGTGATTTTTTTTCTACTTATCCAGGGAAAAGCTAAGATATTTTCTCTGTGTAAATCTGAAGGTAGGATCCTTGCATTACGTTCTTTGTTCCATTTTGAAGACGACTTGGGTATTCCTCGTTTATTTTTTTGACCAGGCGAGTTACATTATAATTTATTTATATATTAAATTATCTAATGTGGCTTTGTTATTGAAAGGCAATTTCTGCTTTTGAAATTTGTTACGTGGTTTTGTTATTGAAAGGCAGTTTCTGCTTTTGAATAATGTTATGGAAAGGCATCTGTCTTCTGCTTGTGAATAATTTTATTTTATTTTAATTATTTTTTTTTTTTGGAACGAGTAGTGTTCTTGTTGCATATCATGTCAGTCAATCAGTCTGTCTGTCAGTCTAGCTGTCTGTCTATTTGTCATTCCTGATGGCAGTGGGTGATAGCAGGGAGTAGCCCTCACTTCCACCCCTCCCCCCCTTTTTATTCTCATAGTTTAATGAAGGAATCCTGGAACACGTGTTCCCGTGATGGTCTGCGAGAGAGAGAGAGAGAGAGAGAGAGAGAGAGAGAGATCAGCAGCAAGGGGAGGAGGAGAGGGCGAGACATAGATAGAGAGAGAGAGAGAGGAGAGAGAGAGAGAGAGAGAGAGAGAGAGTGGGGGTGGGATGAAAGGTGGGGGGGACTGGTTGGGGCCTCTCGCTTACCACGCGTTGTGCTTCGTCCGTTCTCTTCCCCCTTGACTCATCAAGTGAGAGATCGATACTGCTGCTGCTGCTTCTGCTTCTGCTTCTGCTGGAGCTGAAGCTGCCTTCCTCCTGCTTGTGGTGGTGTTGGTCTTGGTCTTGGTCTTCTGCCTGCTGCTTCTTGCTTGGGCCTTTTTTATTTTTATTTTTTCCAGTCTTGGTTTTACTTTCGTCTCGTCTTCTTGTCTGTCTTTCCTGCTCTGTTGTTCTGTAGCCTCTGTGACACCCACTCATCTTTCTGTTGTTCAGCTCTGTATAGCCTCTGTGACACATTCTGTTGCTCTGTGGCAATATGACACCCACTCATCTTTCTGTTGCTCTGCTCTGTATAGCCTCTGTGACACATTCTGTTGTTCCATAGAAATATGGACACCCCACTCTTGCTTTCTTCTGTTCTTGCTATTGTAGCCTCTTGTGACACAAAGTTCTTTGGTTGGGTTCTAGAAAAGCCTTCTGTGACACCCACACTCTCCGGCCATGCCACGATGCCAAAGACCTCTGAAGGACCAGTCACCTTCAGGTAGATGCTTTGCCCCAGCATACCCCAATGATTGCTATGCCTCTTCATACCCTCTGATAACGCCCTCTGGCTCCAGCATCGCTGAAGGCTTCCGACTCCCATAGTTTCACGTAGCCTTCCAGTCTGCAGCCCCAAATGGGTGTTGCTTTCTCTCTTCACGCCTCGTCCAAATGCGCCTACGTTGGCCTAGCAATGCCACCTCACATCCCGCAATGCCACCCACGCCCCCGCTGCATTCAGAACGCCTTCAGAACGTTTCATCGCGCCATTCCAGTCTACGCCCGTGAATGACAGACAGCTCACTTGCCACACCGCCATACAGCCTCAGAACGCCCCCCTCCCCCCCCCCCCCCCCCCCCCAACCCCCCCCCCCCCCCCCCCACCCCCCCCCCCCCCCCCCCCACCCCCATTCTTAACCGCCACAACCTCTCTCGCCTCTTCTCACTCTCTCTCTCTCTCTCTCTCTCTCTCTACGCTCTCAGCTACTGTAGTAGCAAAATCATAGCGGCAGCCAAAGGCGGCGTATATTCCCTGTCGCAATTTATCTGCTTCGTCATCTACCCGTACCTATAGTAGTGGTGATTCATTCTCTCTCTCTCTCTCTCTCTCTCTCTCTCTCTCTCTCTCTCTCTCTCTCTCTCTCTTTCTGGCCTTTTTCTGCTGTTGTTTTTGTTGTTGTTGATTGAACAGATCCTCGAAGTTGTTCTTCTGTCATTCTCTTGATTTGAACCTAAGATTTAGAGCTGTCTGCCTCAACTATTTATGCCTCGCCTTCTTTTGCTTTTATATATTTATTCATTTTGTTTGTTTATTTGTTCACTCTGTTGTCTCTTGTCTATACTCTTCCCTTTGTCGTTTCTGTTCTCTCTGTTATTGTCTTCTTTGTTCTTCGGTACGTTTTCTTTGTGTTATGTTAGTTTTCATGTTTTCGTCTTCTGTTCTGTGTACACTTTTATCTATCATTCTCGTTCTTTTCCTTCATTATTTTCCTTTGTTCCCTGGTACGTTTTCTTTGTGGCGTGTCAGGTTCATTGTCTTCCTAAGTCTTTCTGTGTAGATATTTTTTTCTACCTCGTCTTCATTCCCTTTTCCTAATGATTAATTTATTCTTTGTTTTAGCATAACTTTTCACTCATTGTTTGAGATGCGCTTCTTCGCCATCTTCAGGAGCCATATTGGCACTCCATCATCATTCAGCATTGCTCTTGGCATTATCGATTTTATTTCGTCTGTTGCTTTGAACATTTCTTGGGGTTCTTGTAGTCGGTAGTTAAAACTCTGAGAATTTATATTAACGTTCCACAACTTTCATTAGTTTTGATTAAAGGTCGACAGCTTTCATTAATCTCAAGAAATCTTAAGAAAGGAGTGTGATAGGCTAACTTGAGCAGCAATGTATAATTAATCCATTGTGCTTCGTGGTGTGATATTTTTAATGGTTATAAACCTATTGTAGTATTTCGTGCTTTGGTCTTTTTAATGATTGTTACCTTATAGGAATTTCTTACTTGCTTATCAGCTGTTCAGTAAGTTACTTTCAAGGGAATGTTTACTAGGTTTTTTATTGTTTTCTCAAGGGGATGTTCGTCCAAGTAGGCTTTTTTAAAATTTTTATTTCCTATTTTTTTTAGGATCAGTAGCATATATCAACAAGTGGTTTATATAATAAAAGCGAAGGGCCTTCTGAGTCCTGATTCCGACTTCTTGAAGGTTTTATCGTACGTCCGTGAATTACTGGAGTTATATTCTTACAAAGGTCTCTTTGTACTCTGATGATATAATCCTTTTTGGCTGGTTACAGCTTTTATGATAAAAAGACACCTTCAGTAGATATGCTTATGTATTTTTAATGGCCACGCTATCTCTTGTGTATGTGTGTGTATGTATATATGTGTATGATTGTCTATGTATATATAAATACACGCATATAAACACTGACAGTCACTTTTAAGGGATGTAGGTGTATTCATATCTCTCTCTCTCTCTCTCTCTCTCTCCTCTCTCTCTCTCTCTCTCTCTCTCTCTCTCTCTCTGTGTGTGTGTGTGTGTGCGTAAATATATATATATATATATATATATATATATATATATATATATATAAAGGTAAAAGCCACGAAGGAAAAAATGAAGAACGTTTATTTTTCCTTCGTGGCTTATACCTTTATTTATGGATTTATCACGTTCCAAACTTTCGTGATTCAGTTATGCGTATACATACATTCATATATATATATATATATATATATATATATATTATATATATATATATATAGTGTATATTATATATATATATATATATATATATATATATATTTATATATTTCTAAGGGATAGGATGTTTTTCCCATGGAAAGAGTCATAGGTGGGGGGGAGGGGAGGGGGGCTTTTGGGAGGGAGAAAAATGCCTATCTGATGATGGGTCTCCTTGATAAATTTCGAAAGTAAACATTCTCTCTCTCTCTCTCTCTCTCTCTCTCTCTCTCTCTCTCTCTCTCTCTCTCTCTCTCTCTCTCTCTCTCTATAATAATAGCTACATTGCTGCGATCAATATAGGTACATAATCCCCGACCACTCGCTGGAACCCTGAACCATTTTTGTCCATTGAACCGTTTGTGGGGTTAATACTTCGCTAGTTATCTTTATTGCAGTGATGAGAGAGAGAATTTTAACAGAGAGTGTGTTTATTTTGGGGTATACTTAGTCACCAAGGTGTATACGCTGTGTATTAGTGTGTATGGTTCACTTTAATAGGATATAATTCCCTTATAAACAAGGCTGCGTGGTGTTTACCCTCTTCCGTGTTCCCCGGTCTGCCAGACATTCTAATTTGGGGACTTGTATCCTTTATTATATACTTTATTTTTTTTTATGTCCGGTATATTATCTTGGATCCTTAGGACTTGGGTCACTTCGGGAGGCCATCGTACTCGTCTAGGTCACTTTGGTAGGTCATCACACCCTTCTAGGTCACTGGGAATTCATCATAATCTTGTAGGTCACTTTGGTAGTTCATCACTTCCTTCTAGGTCACGTTGTTAGGTCATCATAATCTTCTAGGTCACTTTGGGAAATCATCATTCCCTTCTAGGTCACTTTGGGAGGTCATCATACTTTTCTAGGTCACTTTGTTAAATCATCATACTCTTCTAGATCACTTTAGGAGGTCATCATACCCTTCTAGGTCCCTGAGAGGTCACCATTCTCTTCTGGGTCACTTTGGGAGGTCATCATAGCCTTCAAGGTCACTGGGAGGTCACCATACTCTTCTAGGTCACTTTGGGAGGTCATCACACACTCTTCATCTTAAATCCTCAGGTCACTTCGCTAGGTCATCGCCCTCTCGTACATATTCGAAAAGACCCACTCTGCCCTGTGGTGTGACATATCGAAAACATTCCCCCAAATTCTCTCTCTCTCTCTCTCTCTCTCTCTCTCTCTCTCTCTCTCTATATATATATATATATATATATTATATATATATATATATATATATATATATATATATATATATATATATATATATATATATATATATATATATATAACCCGTCCTGTCGTTTTGATGTCAAATTGTCCCTGATGTTGCCACACGAGCATCGCTTATTATTGACCGCGTCATTAGCGAGCGCTGCTTTTTATGTTAACAACATTTCCCTCGGGAATTGTCCTGAAAGGGTAATGTCCGTTTTTGAATGTTATTTTCGTTATTTTTTTACTTTATATATATATATATATATATATATATATATATATATATATTATATATATATATATATTTTATAATATATATATATTTCTATATATATATATATATGTGTGTGTGTGTGTGTGTGTGTGTGTGTGTGTGTGTGTGTATGAGTTGTAATGGTTTCCAGTGAGCTTCCAAAAGAGACCGGCTGAAATTTGTTTCCCAGTTTATTATTTATTTGACATTATATCTCAAGTTATACATTGTTGATGTTCGTGCTCTCTCTCTCTCTCTCTCTCTCTCTCTTCTCTCTCTCTCTCTCTCTCTCTCTCTCTCTCTCTATATATATATATATATATATATATATATATATATATATATATATATATATACATATATATAAAACGTTTTTGTAATTCTTGGTACGTCGTAATAATTACGGATTTCGTTTTTTACCCACGACTTCAGTTTATTTCTTATTTGTGTCATAACGTCCCAGGTTATACGTTGTTGTTCAGTGCTCTCTCTCTCTCTCTCTCTCTCTCTCTCTCTCTCTCTCTCTCTCTCTCTCTCTCTCTCACGGATTTCGTTTTATACTCACATCTGGCGCCATTCGTTGAATACGTCTTGCATCTCTTCCTGACGAAAGCGTTCATGAACTGAGTTATATCACCCGCCAGAGGTCATGGAACTTGCTGTGTGAATGTCGAGATATTTTTCGTTTAATGAGAGGGTGACTCAATTGCCGAGCTGCCAAAAAGTCCATGTCCGTTCATTCCTTGCACGTTCTTGATCGTGCATCGAAATTGCGTTTGCTGTGTATAACGCACGATGTGCTTTTTTTTCAGGGGAGGGCACATATATGTATGACGTGCGTTAGATTTGTGAATTAGATCTCCTTCTCCACTGGAAAACGCGTGTGCTATGAATGCGTGCGCGTGTTTAGGTCGATTGAGAGGGGCGTGGTCCCCCACGAGTTGCTATCGATCACGCAAAAACACGCCCCCCCCTGGGAGGGGGGGATGCACGCACGGCAACTCACGTGGTCTAACCCCTCGTTATATAACCCGCAAAGGAGGAGGTTGTGTTATATATCCCGATTTATCC
This sequence comes from Macrobrachium nipponense, assembly GCF_015104395.2. NCBI lineage: Eukaryota > Metazoa > Arthropoda > Malacostraca > Decapoda > Palaemonidae > Macrobrachium > Macrobrachium nipponense. The sequence continues at coordinate 15,936,317 of NC_061098.1, read as the reverse complement.
ACCTTGCTTTTCATTCCAATTAGAAGATCATCGTCTGGAAGCTGAGGGATTTATCTCTCTCTCTCTCTCTCTCTCTCTCTCTCTCTCTCTCTCTCTCTCTCTCTGCTCGGAATCGTGTCCTTCTCCCCGTGTGCTCTGATGAGTATTTTTAGGAATCGTGGCCTCGTTCGTGATTCCCATTCCCTGTGGCTCTCTCTCTCTCTCTCTCTCTCTCTCTCTCTCTCTCTCTCTCTCTCTCTCCACTGGAAGCACGCAAGGTTGCTGCTGCTGCTGCTGCTACTGCTACTGCTGTGTCTACAGCTTTCTGCTGCTGAGGGGCTGTGGACTTCAGACACGCCCATTGACCAGATAGATGTGCGTTCGTTCGTGCGTTTGTGTTTGTTTATGTATCTTTCGACTTGGCTCTTTTGATTAGAGCCCCAGTTTGGCTCCTGCTTGTTTGTACTGGGTGAAAGGAGAGAAAGAGAGAGAGAGAGAGAGTATGTCTTCTTGGCTTCAATTCGGCCCCTTCTTTGTAGGTGAAGACTTGATCGTGACCTAATCCTGTGGTTTTGAAGAGCGAACACTATTCTTGGAGTTCCCATATGAATTAGTCCCCCCACCCCCCTACAAAATCGATCGGGTGGAGTCCTAACATCTCTTCATAATACATTTCTCTCATCTACTTCTTCCAGATATATTTATCGTTGTAGTTTTTGACAATTTTTTTTTTTTTTTTTTTTTTTTTTTGTAGAGAAGGAGATGGTGGAAAAAGCCTTAGTCTCTCTCTCTCTCTCTCTCTCTCTCTCTCTCTCTCTCTCTCTCTCTCTCTCTCTGGTAAATTTTTGCGCCCGGTAAAGGATTGGTATTTTTCGTAAAATGTTGAAATGTTAATTTCCCTTCATTTTTATCACTTTCACTCTTACCTAACTTTTTTAATCATCAGTTAAAATTTTAAGCAATTGTTTCCTTACGCATCTGAAATAGTTATTCCAAGTTTCCACATTCCTCTCTTACCAGTAGATTTAAGATCAATCAAATGAGAGGTCCACTTTCTTCCTTCATTCATTATTCTTCACACATTCATAGTCATTTCTAAATAGTTTTTAACAAACTTTTTTTTTTTGTGGAGAAGAGATGGTGAAATTCTCTCTCTCTCTCTCTCTCTCTCCTCTCTCTCTCTCTCTCTCTCTCTCTCTCAAAATGTCATCGAGGTTCCAGCGCTGGAAGGAGACTGGGTTAAGCGCCAACCACGCTTGTTCTAGGGCGTGGTGTATGGAGAGAGAGAGAGAGAGAGAGAGAGAGAGAGAGAGAGAGAGAGAGAGAGAGAGTGCCGTCACTCGGCAGGCATCCACTGTTGCTAACACAGGCATGGTTTCGGGGTTAATAATGGTAGTAACAAGAATAATAATAATGATAACGATACGGAAGGTATAATATCATCAGTATTCACTACGAGTGATTGATTGGTTCGCGATAATAGTCAATAATATCTGGAATAATATTACTTGATTATTAACGAGAACAAAATACTGATAATGAAAGTCAGTTATAAAATAGTTAATAAATATTACCGTTTATTGGACATGAAGTTTCATCTCTCTCTCTCTCTCTCTCTCTCTCTCTCTCTCTCTCTCTCTCTCTCTCTCTCTGAGCACGCGTGTCAGATGTTCAGCGTTGCCGTAGAAATAGTTGTACGTCCTTTATTTTTCATTTAACAATTTTTTATATTTGAGAATCGGGTACATAATAGATTTTATTTATCTCAGTACCTTTTTTTCCATGTTTTGTAATGCTGCTGTTCGTCGAAACAGTCAACATCAGATAAAATAGTTTTATGATGCATATTTTAGCATTTAGTCACAAAATACAGATTGTAACGGTACTGAATTAAAATTATTTTTGATATGCCGAATTTTGCAGCATTGGCTAAAAGCATTTTTTGTATAGCCTTCACAGTATATTCACAAAAACTGAAAAAATAATTTTATACCAGCAAATATCAATTTATTACTTTTATGTCAAAGAAAGCCATTGAGATGGCTATTTGTCTGTCCGTCTAGCTATTTTTTCTGTCCGTCCTCAGATCTTATAATCTACTGAGGCTAGAGGGCTGCAAATTGGCATGTTGATCATCCACCCTCCAATCATCAAACACACCAAATTGCAGCCCTCTAGCCTCAATAGTTTTGATTTTATTCAAGGTTAAATTTAGTCATGATCGTGCGTCCGGCACCGATATAGGTACGAAATAAAATTTGTGACGGCATCCTACGGAAATTAGGAATATTCGGAATGCTATGCGTCATTAATTAACAAATAGATTAAATTAGAATTTCAATCAATTCTCTCTCTCTCTCTCTCTCTCTCTCTCTCTCTCTCTCTCTCTCTCTCTCTCTCTCTCTCTCTCATGCGTACATGGGTTATGTACAACTGAAATATAAAACATATATGCATACATGGGTTATGTACAGCTGAATTATAAGACATATATGCATACATGGGGTATGTACAACTGAATTATAGGACATGCATACATGGGATATATACTTGCATACACACATGGGGGGTATGCCATTGATTTAACAGGAATAAGTACTTAGAAACACTTATTATACTCATTTGCAAAACTATGAAGCAGAGTAAACTTGCAGTGTGGCAATATTTACGGCAAAAATCACAGATATGGGCGTACACGCTGCTATGAATCTATTGACTCGCATTGTATTTTTCATTGGGTTCTCAGACTACCCCCCCCCCCCACACCCCCCACCAGAAGGAGAGAGGGGGGGGGGGTGAGAATAATATTGGCTCCAAGCCCAGTTCCGCTGTCGGAGTCTCTTGACCGAGTATACTACAGGTAACGTCGGTCAGGAGATGGTACTACTACCTATACCCCTCCTTGGGCGGGGCCAGAGGGTTGTGTGCTGGGTTTTGGGGTAGGGGTAGTGGACGGCTACGTATTCAAGGGGTCAGGAGGAGAGGGAAACGGGCTATTTAAATGGATGGTAGGGATCGCTGGCCTCACCCATTGGAGTTATAGAGATGTGTGTCTGGTAGTTGGTAAACAAAAATGGGGGAATATTATCGACGTGGTTGTATGATTGATCCTCTTTACGCATGTATAATGTGTGTTGCTATGTATGCACATGTGTATTCATTAATATTTATACTTGCAGATTGCTTACGGTTTCGTTTAATTGTCTTTTTTTAGTATATTTTGTCCTTGGAAATCGAAACACATGTTGATCGGTCTAAAAAAAAAAAAAGTGATGACTAGGCCGATGGGCTCACAATGCTTAAGTGATTGCATGCGATATGGGGGGCGGGGTGAATGGATAAGGGCGGGATACGACGCCAGAGGGCGGAGTTCCGGTAAGCACACGCAACAGCAAGCATAGGAAGACCTCCGCCCCTAGGCCTAGTCAAGCATATATATACGTACTATGGTCACCTCCTCCTCTAGGCCTAGTCAGGCAAAATACGGTCTCCTTCCCTAGGCCTAACACCTTTCGGCCTCATCTGCTGTTCATCGCTTTGCTAGATGAGTTTTATTTGTAATTTTATATAAAAGAAGCAAATGACACTTTTTTGGATGAGTACAAATCACTATTAAGCTTCGTTTTTATTCTGAAATCACTATCCAAGTCGGCGGCTTCTGCGTCAGGTATACACTGGCAAGTCTGGGACATTTTTATCTGATCGGTAACTGCAGAATGAATGTTGGGGGTTTGAGTCATCCAGTACCTTATTAATAATGCTTCTTCTTCTCTCTCTCTCTCTCTCTCTCTCTCCTCTCTCCACTGTATTGTTGGGGCTGGGGTGCGGGGGAGGGGAGATAGGAAAATTGACTGGCTCGTCTCTCCGAGCGTAGTAGTACTAGTTGATCCGATAGTCCTGGGGTGAGCGGGGGCCATGATCGTGACTGGGGTCACAATAACGAAGTCTGCTAATCGCCGTAGATTTATCTACTCTCTCTCTCTCTCTCTCTCTCTCTCTCAGGAACGCGCTGCGCAAACTGCACTACACTGGAATTGCAAAGAGACACACTTTCCTAGCCTACCTACGTTATGTACCACAGTTTTCTTCTGTAATTTCATCCTAACTGTAACAATTTATCCTGTAATCGTTTATTATTTATTTCTGTATAAAATTGTTTATTGGGATATCTCAATAATCTTATTCATAATTGATCTCTCTCGTATCAAATACCATTTTTTTTTTTTAGACCGACTGGAGGAGATGATATTGGTAGACTCAAGTGCACCGAATTGGAAAAATTGGTTGCAACTTCCGCGGAGTTTTTCAAAGGAAAATGTTTCTTTATTACTTAATGTGCTTTCAAAAGCAACATCCGGGAGAGCTTAGGCAATCTCTGCTTGGATGTTTGCTGTCGCTTTGGGTTACATCCTGCCTGATGATGTTTGCTTGTTAACCTTTCTGTGAAGTGGAGGTCTCATTACAGAGGCAGATTCCGTTTTTTTTTTCCTGTTTATTTTGTTTATTAGGTCAACAAGAATTTTGTTAAGAAGGATTTTGCATTTACTGCATTTCCTTCATTATTGTGAATTATCTTTTAATAATTATATATATATATATATTATATATATATATATATATATATATATATGTGTGTGTGTGTGTGTGTGTGTGTGTGTGTGTGTGTGTGTGTGTGTGTGTGTGTAGATACAGACATATAGGTACGTGGCACCACGTGAATTACACGTGTCCTTTGAAAGGGGAAATGGGTGGATTTGATTACATAAGAGGACGAATGAATTTTTTAAAATTTGTTTAATTTTAGGTATATTCGTTGTCCAAAAGGATCTCTTTAAATAGCAGGTAGCTGATAGGCCCCCCCCCAAGTTTTCTCGTGAATTAATACACTTATGTGAAGGGGAATGTGAGTTTTTGGCTTTTATAATATGTATGAATGGAGAGAGAGAGAGAGAGAGAGAGAGAGAGAGAGAGAGTTACTTAACTGATATGAAGCCCTGGTTAGGCCTACCAATAAGTTTCTCTGACATGTATCCAACATATTTGTGACTTGCTTGTAATCAACATGTTTATGACTACCAGTAAACCATTGACTTGCATCCAGGATGTCTGTGACTACCAGTAAGTTACTGGTTTGTATGCAACATGTCTGTGACTACCAGTAAGTCGTCTACCTGTATCCAACAAGTCTGACTAATCAAAAAGTTGCAGATTGGTATCCAACATGCCTTTGACTATCAGTAAGTTCCTGATTGTATCCAACACGTCTGTGATTACCAGTAAATTGCTGACTTGTAGCCAACATGTCTGTGACTACCATAAGTTATTGATTTGTTTTCAACATGTCTGTGACTACCAGTAAATTGCTGATTTGTATGCAACATGTCTGTGAGTATCAATAAGTTACTGATTTGTATACATGTCTATGACTCACTAAGTCGCCAAATTGTATGCAACATATATGCGATGTGTGTCCGACAAGTTGCCTACGTATTCGTGACACGCTCCTGCTGCGGAGTCAGCCTCGAAGCGTTGACGCATCAAGCAAACGGCATCGTTGTACAGGGCGTACTGTGAGCAGGAAATGAACTTCCAAGGCTAAACGTGAATAATTCCCCTCGACCCCACACTTCACACACACACACACACACACACACACACACACTTCCTCTATTTTAAGCGCTATTATCATCTCGATTGTCTGTCTGTCTGTCTGTCTGTCGGCCATTGTTTTATCCTCGATTTTATCGGACTCCGTTTATTTCCGATCGTAAATAGATATGAAGAGTGTTGGGAACAATTCATTGATGGATAAGGATTGTTTAAGAAACACGTGACTCAGTGTAGCAATCAACGAGGACTTAAATATATATATTCAAGTCTTTTTAGTCTAAACAAATTAACGAAGAAAATGGCTCTCTGTTTTTTGCAGTTTTCTTCCTAGTTTAGCTTGACTTCAACTTGATTAAATTAAGTAAATTTTTTTATTCCCGCGTCCGTCCGAAATGCTCTCAAATGGGAGGGAAAGAGAGAGAGGGGGAGGAAGTGGGAGGGAGAGGGAGAGGGAAAAGTTGAAGGGGGAGGGAGGAAGGAAGGATTGACAGAGGGGAAACTGTGAGGAAAGTAATTTACCTCATTACCCTGAAGAAAACGAGAACTCAGAATAAATGGCGAACTATGATAATTACGTCGCTCGACCACAAAAGAGACAACACACGAGATGTTTATAGAATCCGAGAGACGAGCTTTAGAAGGATACTGAGTTAGTCACTTCGCATTTTAATGTCGGCAGGATGATGATTCCATTCATTTGTGGAAAAGAGAGAGAGAGAGAGAGAGAGAGAGAGAGAGAGAGAGAGAGAGAGAGTTGGGAGGTGAGGAGGGAGGAAGATTAGAAACAAAAGTATTTAGAGCCGAAGAGTTGTCGCGCCACCGAAAGCACGGGAGCAGAAGAAAAGGGGGCGAAGAGAGAGAGAGGAGGAGAGAGAGAGAGAGAGAGAGAGAGGGTGAATGTGTTGGGCAAGGTTTTAAAGGCGACCAACTCTTACACTTATACTCTCTCGCTCTGCCTAATCCATCCTCAACGGCTGGGTTCTTGTCTCTCTCTCTCTCTCTCTCTCTCTCTCTCTCTCTCTCTCCTCGTCTCTTCGTGCCCCTTGTTTTATTCCGCCCTCGCCTTCAGATCGCCGTCTGCAGATCGGCTGAAGAAGGGGACTTGTGGGCTTTACTTAGGTAGCCGGGAAATCCTCGGCCTATAAGAGTCGAGTGCATCTAAGGGAAGTACTATTCGGTCTAGGTTTGCGCCAGTGGATTGAAGGTCTCTCTCTCTCTCTCTCTCTCTCCTCTCTCTCTCTCTCTCCATCGATCGATCGAACGAAAGGATATAACCTAATGTCACATCAGGACAACACCGTATATATTCAGGAAGAAATTGCCAACTTTACCATCCTCGCTACGGAGAGAGAGAGAGAGAGAGAGAGAGAGAGAGAGAGAGAGAGAGAGAGAGAGAGAGAGAGAGAGAGAGAGAGAGAGAGAGAGAGAGAGACTGCGGGGTCATTCCCCCAAAACTCATTTACATGTTTTGCATATTTTCCCTGCATCTTATTTTTATTTCCTATTCATTTGTGTGTGCGTGCGCTCATGGGAGATGCATTTATGCCATGAGTGTAGATTTGGCAGTTTTGTGGCTAACTTTGAATTGATTTATTTTGCGTTCTATTCAAGGAGGAACGTTAGGTTTTCCTTTTCGTATCAATTCCGAAGTCTTACGTTTATTGTAACGTTTACGGTAGGGTGGTCTTAGGCATATAGATTTATAGGCTTATACCTTTAGTTTCGTAACTGTTACAGTTGGGGGCATTAGGCCCATAGGCCTATGCTTTGTATACAAACCAGCTAATACAGTAACGTAGGATTAGTCACCAGTTTTTTATTTATAGAAAAACTTCTAAATTAAACTGCCCAGTTTATACAAAAGATAAAACATAAATCAAACACTTGACTGAGAATGCAGGTGTGGCTGTGTATGTGTATGTTTGAGAGTGTGTGTGCATGTGTATGTATACGTGTGAGTGTGGGTGTATTAGGGCCGAGTGGGTCGATGTTGGGGTGTGGATCTCAGAGAGAGAGAGAGAGAGAGAGAGAGAGAGAGAGAGTGGAGGAACGGGAGGCAAAGTTAGATCGATAGCTCTCTCTCTCTCTCTCTCTCTCTCTCTCTCTCTCTCTCTCTCATGGACCCCTTCCTGTCTGGAAATAATAATTTCTATATTTCCGTTAAAAATCAGTTCCATCTGATCGTCTCACGAGGCGGTTTTGCGTTTGGGTAGCCACACACAAACACACACTTAAAAACACTTCATGAACGTTATCACTACCACCACCACCTAGTCCGGGGCTTTAAAGGTGTGTGTGTGTGTGTGTGTGTGTGTGTGTGTGTGTGTGTGTGTGTGTATCAACACCCGGCTCTTCGAGACTTTTGTTTTCAGGGATAAGGAGAGGAGAATTCCTCTTAGTCATTTATACCGATAGAGGTGGTAATCATTTGTCGTGTTCGCATATTGTTGCTCTTTCTTCTAGTGCGGTTGTGTGTGTGTGTCCAGTTTCTGCTCCATGTTTGTGTGTGGGGAAGTTTTTTTTTTTCTGAATTATTCTGTGCATTATTATTATTATTATCATTATTATTTGGTTTACAGCTTAACATGAGCGTAGTTTGTGTGTGTACTCTTTTATTATTATTATTATTATTATTATTATTATTATTATATTATTATTTCTTTTGTCTTATCACAGTTCCAACATTCAAGGTCGAACGTGTTCCAAGGGCGTTTCGAAAGGCCCAGAGATGCTTTAAGCCACTTTTTTTCTTCTCGCCCCCTTTTTTTTTTTAGTTATTGCTTTCTCTCAGGAGGCCCTAAGGGCGCTCTCCTATTCCGGCTCTGAAAAGCACGATATTTATTTCCTTACTTTCTTTTTGGAAAACTTTTTCCAGTTGTAAACAATGCCACAGTGCCAGCCCCCTTCTTTTTTTTTCTTTTTTTTTACCTCGTCTGTTTTTATTGTTATTGCAGTCTTGGGCAGTTTATAGGTGTGTATGTATGAATATATATATATATATATATATATATATATATATATATATATATATATATATATATATATACACACCCTTAACCTTGTTCGGCAAGATCACTTACGTGTTCGAATACCGGCGACTTGGAGCTCTACTGCTAAATCTCTGCCCCCCGACACACCCCCCCTACCCACCCCGCCCTACTTATTCCCTATGTTGACAGTGTCTGGTGGTGAAGACCACTTAGATTTTTTTATAAGATTTCCAAGACGTGGGTCCATTGTCTCGTTTCTCGCGTATTTAGAAGACCGTGGGGGGGGGGGGGGTGCAGGATGGTTGTCACCGTTTTGGAATTTTACTAAAAAATGTCATATATTTTGTCGTGTAATTTCAGAAGTTTGACATTTTAAACTGTCAAGAAAGTGTCCCCTCATCAAGAATTTTTAGCACAGTTTTTCTGTACAGTGAGATTGCTTTCAAGAGACGTTGTTATATTTGTAATAATATATATACTATATATATTTATATAGTATATATATATATATATCTATATATAAATCTATAGAATCTATTGGTCATCTTTACCAGATACATGTGAAATGTAATAGAAACAAGGCCATCTTTTAACTTCTCTCAAATTCTTTGCTCGTTTTTTGGATATATACGCTTGTCACTACAAAAAGCCTTGAACAGCCTCCAACTTCAAAGAAATTCAAAGATATATATATATATATATATATATATATATATATATATATATATATATGTGTGTGTGTGTGTGTGTGTGTGTGATAGTGTGTGTGTGTGTGTGTGTGTGTGTGTGTGTAAGACCTATAGTAGATTCACATCAACCGTGCATTTGATGTCTAGGCCAGTCCCTTACGACGCTCCTGATTGGCTGTTGTTAAGCCAATCACAGGGCTGGGATCTCTCAGCCTCTCTCAAGAGAGTTCACACGGGCAGGATGCATGTTCCACCTCTCCTGAAAGACGTATACCTCAGGAGAGGTGGAACATAGATCCTACCCATGTGAACTCGAGAGAGACTGAGAGTTTCCAGCCCTGTGATTGGCTTATCAACAGCCAATCAGGAGCGTCGTAAGGGATTGGCCTATAGGCATCAAATGCACGGTTAATGTAAATCTACTATAGTAACTGGTGCCTGGCTTTTAATATCCCGAGACAGACGCCCTTGGTATGTTCGCGTTGGCAACCTCCTCCTCCTCCTCCTCCTCCTCCTCCGCCTCCTCCTCCTCCTCCTCCTCCTTCTTCAGCAGACGTCTAGACTTTCCAGGCGCCCTTTCTATTATTCCCAGTACACTGGCGTTCCTCTCCCCTAGTACCTCTGGATCTCCTCAGCCTTTTTAAGTAATGAAATGTTCGAACTGGTAAGGTAAAAAACCTCGGATAGTTTTTGTGACGCTGGACGATGGAATCCAGATAGATGTTCGTCAGAATTTTAACTTTACACTTTTATTTATTTATGTTTATTTCTCTAAAGAAAAAAAATAGAGGGATTGATCTCTGATTAATAATGGAGGTATTAAGTGACCATAGAGTTATGTAATTGATCTCTGATTTATCATAGTCGTCGTCAGAATTTAACTTAACTTTTTAAATAATTTTTTTTTATTTCGCTAAAGAAACGAAATAGATGATTGTCAGTGCTCTAATTGATCTCTGATTAATAATAGAGGTATTAAGACTCCATTGAGTTATGTAAATGATCCTACTTATTTAATTTATTTTTATTTCTCTAAAGAAAAAAATAGATTATTGTTCAGTGCACTAATTGATCTCTGATTAATATTAGAGGCATTAAGTGACCATAGAGTTATGTAATTGATCTCACTTATTTAATTATTTATTTATTTTTTATTTCCCTAAAGAAAAAAATAGATGAATGTCAGTGCTCTAATTGATCTCTGATTAATAATAGAGAAATTCAGTGACCATAGAGTTATGTAATTGATCTCTGATTAATAATAGACGTATTTAATGACCAGAGAGTTAAGGTTTTGGCTGGACCGGGTATGAATGACCTCATAGGTCCCAGTGCTTGGGCCTTTTGGCCTAAACTCTTGTACGTATTCCATTCCATTCTGCATGGGTGACCTTATGCAAACGTAAACAGTGAACGGTATAGACGTTTGACCTTTTCTTGGGCTGGACAATCGTATATCATCACCCTGTTTCTTTAAACAGTTAGATTTACTCTTTCATAGTTGGCTTGAAAATATATCTTCAATTTGTTTGTTTGTTTGTTTTTCTAATGAAAGTAATGCATCAGACAGTTATCTATGCGTTTGAAGGTATGTAGTCTCTCTCTCTCTCTCTCTCTCTCTCAGCTTGGTGAATTATCTACCTAGTTGTTAGTCGATTTGTTGTCAGTGGCTGCTAGTAAAGATGAAGAGAGTTAGAGAGAGAGAGAGGAGGAGAGAGAGAGAGATTGAGAGAGAGAGAGAGAGAGACAGAGAGGACGAGAGAGAGATAGAGAGAGAGAATTATTATTATTATTAATTATTATTATTATTATTATTATTATTATTATTATTATTATTAGACCTTCTTTTAAACATCTGTTGAAAATAATGGCTGGCTGATTCAGCTGCGTTAATTCTATACAAGGACTTTTCTCGAGTTGATAAAAAGATTACCTGCAGAATTCATAATGAGTGCCAAAAGAGGCCGAAAGAATGCCTTGGCACGCAGCCAAGTTATGAAAATATATTCATATATAATATATTTTTTTCATGACGCATTAAACCTGAATTTAGCCAAGCCGTAAAAGATATTTGTTGATGTACGTCACGTGGTGGAGATGACTCGTGGAATGTGACGTGTCTGTCATGTTGGTATTGGATGTTTATATTTGAAGATGGGAGGATGTTTTTAAGAAACAAATGCAAGCAGTCGAACGTCATGCTGCTTGCAATATTTTATGGGCTTGCGTCAGACAGCTGAGAGGCAGTCATAGGTGATGCTATTGCTGTTTGAACGTTTAATTTACTAAAAGGTAGTTTCTTGTAAATATGTACCTCTTCAGTTCATGTTGGATTACATTTTTTATCATTAATTAGTTCGTAATTTTATATATATTATATATATACCAGTATTGCTTCGAAGTTATCTTCCAGACGAGTGACAGAAAATGCTAGACCCCAAAAATAGCTCTGCTTATATACAAACAAGAGCGATTGTTTAAAAATATATATAATTTCTTTGTGCATACAATATTGAGTTTCTTGTTTGCATGTATTTGTATGCATGCCTGCGTAATTTGGCATTAACAGCAGCAGGTGGGTTTTGTGTCTTCATGTGTAGTTTCCTAGTGTATGATGTATGTATGTATATATATATATATATATATATATATATATATATATATATATATATATATATATATATATATAAACATACACAATATTTTAATCACTGTCCCAGCAAGTAAATGTTATGTCTCACCTTGAAAGTTCTTTCGCAAAACTAACTATATAATCCATATTACGAACGATCTGGGAAGTATACTACACATCCAGCCCCCCCTGCCTTCGCAAGCTTCTGCGCATTTGTTTGTTGTTTGTGTTTGTTTGTTGTTTGTGGTGGTTAGGTAAGCGTCGTTCGTTCGTTCGCTCCTGGGCCGAGGTTGGCGACCGCGATGCGTTGGTGGTGGTGGTGGTGGTGGTACAGTCAGCAGCGAATGACCTCCCCTCCGGCATTTTGTTCTCACGCTGCCCTTAGCCCCAGCCCCTCCTCCCATTACCCAAGGGCGTCCCCCGAGGAGGGACGTTGGCCCTGGTCCTCCTCATCCTCCTCCTCTCATCTCGGTGTATTTATTTGCCTGCCTCACTGTTATTTATTTTGCGAGCCGTTCTGCAATCCATTTTGCTCTTTATATATTCCTTTCTCCTGTCTGAATAATGTTACGTTTTTATTGCCTCATCCTCTATTTTATTTTTAATGATTAGTATCAGTATTTATCGCAGTCGTCGTTCTACCATCATTTCATTACGTTCGCCATCTACGATCGTCCCTCTTCTCTGCAAATTTCACTTCGCTCAGACCTCAATCACAACACTTCGTAACGAAAACTTGCAGTATCTGTTGCAATCGTATCATCATAATTTTATGACGTTCCCAAATTCTTACGTCTCTTTTACCTACAAAATATCACTTCGCCCAAACATCAATCACAGCATTTCGTAAACTTTGTTTCCTTTTTCAGTATTTTTAAATCTTTTATTTTTTATTTTTTATCTTTTTTTTTATTGGCGAATTCTGCTCACTTCATAAACTACTGCAGTCGCATCGTCATTTTAAGACGTCTCCGTTTTCTACAGAATATCACTTCGACCAAACATCAATCAAGTAATTTCGTAAAACTTTGTTTCCCTCTTCAGTTTTTTTTTTTAATATATTTTTTTTTTATCTTTTTTTATTTGCGAATTCTGCGTCACATCCTCCCTCTCCTCTCCACCCGTTCATTCTATCATCGCTTGACTCATCATCTCTGCTGCCTCTCGTCTGCTGATGCTGGCCTTACCACCCTCCCCCCAAACCCTCACACGCCCCCTAACTACCCAGTCCTCCTCCGCCCACCCCCACCCATTCCATTCACCCTGCGGCTACCCTCTGCCCCGAACTCTGAAACCATACCCATACCCATACGGACGCAATCACTCTTATCATCATCGCTACAGCAGCAGCAGTAGTGGTGGTGGTGGCTGTATAGGAGTGGTTTATATAGTAGTGGTAGTGCTGGTGATGGTGGAGGGTGGTTTTCAAGTACCGAGTTCTGACGTAGTGGTGTATACCCGGTTTCATCTCTCTCTCTCTCTCTCTCTCTCTTCCGTGGGGTTTAAAGAGTAAATTTGCCTCGATATGTTCACAGCGCTATTTCTGTGATTATGAATCTCTCTCTCTCTCTCTCTCTCTCTCTCTCTCGATGCTTCGTCTCAAAAACTGACGTTTGAGTGATCTGTCAAAACCGTTGTTGGAAGTGTGTACCGAGAAAAACCAGATTTGTTTTTAAATTGAATGTTTAATCAAACTTCTAGATAGAGAGATGATTCGGTGAGTTCGTGGTATATTATTTTGTGCTTAAATAGAAATATGTTTTTTTTTCTTTGAATATATACGTGTATATGTATTCTGAAACATTTTAGATTGCATAATTTCTCTCTCTCTCTCTCTCTCTCTCTCTCTCTCTCTCTCTCTCTCATATAATATAATATATATATATATATATATATATATATATATATCTATCTGTATTTTCTTTGTTGATAATCAAATGCTCTTTGCAACGTCTCCAGGTTACTATCAATGAACACTATGATAATTTTTGGAAGCTTGAATTTCATGTCCAGTGTCCCCTTTGGTGGGCCTGTTATATATGGATAGGGTTCATCTTCTGAATAATAATAATAATAATAATAATAATAGTAAGAGTAATAATAATAATACTAATAATAATAATGCAGAAGAGTTTGCTACTACAAACAGCGCACATAGTGATGGACTCCTAAGGAGGCAGGATGCAACCCGGAACCCCACACTTTATAAAAAAAACACCCATTCGAACGAATTGGATGACTGTGATAGACCAATAATAATATAATATAATAATAATAATAATAATAATAACAATAACAAAAATAATAATAATAATAATAATAATAATATCCAAGAAAAGTAAATCGAATGAAATTTGCGATGTTTTAATATTTTCTCTTCTGGGAACAAAAGTCCTCATAATTGCTGTTTAAGGACATTTTCCCGTCCAGAGATCAAGATAATTAAAACTTGATTCTTTTTGTGCACAATACTCTTGGTACTACGTGGAACTCTCGTCACGATGACAGACCTCTCCTAAGGATCCCTTTCATGACTGTGCATTGAAGGGCATCACCACGTCGCTAATTTGCCTTTCCAATCCCCTGTGCCCTTAAACACCCCACCCCCGCCCCCCTCACCTTCAACACTCCAACTCCTCTCTCTCTCTCTCTTCTCTCTCTCTCTCTCTCTCTCTCTCTCTCTCTCTCTCTCCTCGTCGGGCACTCGAAGTCCTTCTTCAGATCATCCGAGATCCTCTTTACTCGACAACAACATTCATTCTCCTCTCTCTCTCTCTCTCTCTCTCTCTCTCTCTCTCTCTCTCTCTCCATTCAATCATGAGGTGGCTTGGCACCTTTTGGCACCTTGCCTTTTGCGGGGTTGGGGGGGGGGGGGGGAAGCGTCTCGCATCCTCTTTCAGTATACTGGGGGTCCCCTCTCTTTTCTTTCGCTTGTGGGGCCAAACACCTCCCCACCCCCCTACTTTTTTTTTAATCGTTTCTAATTACACGATGCAGGATCTTTCCTTACTGGGATCTCTCCTGATTCGCTTCGTTTTGGCTTTAATCACGAGGCTGTTGCCAATTTGTGAATTATTATTATTTTATTTAGTCCTTATAAATACTCTCATTATTTCCTAGGGGGTATATTGTGTACTGTCAATAATTGCAAAGGGGTATATTGAGCACTTTCATTACTTCCAAAGGGGTATATTATGTACTTTCATTATTTCCAAATGGGTGTATTGTATACTTTCATTATTTCCAAAGGGGTATATTGTATACTGTCATCATTTCCAGAAGGGTATATTGTGTACTTTCATTATTTCCAGAGGGGTATATTGTGTACTTTCATTATTTCCAGAAGGGTATATTGTGTACTTTCATATTTTCCAGAAGGGTATATTATATACTTTCGTTACTTCCAAAGAGATTTGTTGAATTTCACATACTTTTGAGGCCTT
>NC_061098.1:15753474-15918474 GCF_015104395.2 Macrobrachium nipponense | reverse complement strand
CCTGCATTGAATGCAATGAGAGAGAGAGAGAGAGAGAGAGAACTTTATTTATTTATCATTACTTTCAATGCGAGAAGTCTTGATATGATTTCCTTTATATAAAGATTCGAAAATTTACAATAACAGTTGACCCTACCTTGCATTGAATGCAATGAGAGAGAGAGAGAGAGAGAGAGAGAGAGAGAGAGAGAGAGAATTTAATTATTTTCACTGTGAGAAGTCTTAGTATGATATCCTTTAAATAAAGATTCGAAAATTTCTAATGACAATTGACCCTACCATGCATTGAATGCAATGAGAGAGAGAGAGAGAGAGAGAGAGAGAGAGAGAGAGAGAGAGAGAGAGAGAGAGAGAGAGAGAGAGAAAGAAGACGACTTAACAGTTATCGCAGAGCCCGGGCGCAGAAGTCTTCATCGCCAGCTGATTAAAGTTGCTCGCCCCAAAGGCACAAGAAGAAAAAGAAGATGAAGAAATCAGGAACTTGTCCAGGGGTAACTGACCCCTTCATCTCTCAGGGTCAATTTGTTTATTCGGTGATGCAATTATACTGCATTTTGCACGCCTGGAGGGAATGCTGACGTATGCATGGATTTCAGTGTGATTCCGTGTGTGCGTGTGTGTATAGCTTTCGTGTTTTTATATTGTATATATTTCCATCTCCTCCCCTCCTTTTGTGGGTAAAGTATTTTCATTCGTGGTTTGGTTATTTGCATAAGGATGTACCGGACTGTAATTTGTGTGTGTAAAAACACGCCGCGTAATCATAAGGAGTCCTCACGTGAAAATAAAAAGGTGGAGGTACTTAGACTTCCAGCTTTTATTTTGTATTGGAATAAAAGTCGAAAGTCGTGCTGAAATACTCGTATTCTTGACAATAGATTCTTAACACAAAAATTTCTTCTTTCTTATCGTGCGTATTTTGTTTTTCTGTAAGTTAACCAGAGCTCTCAACTCCCGAGATCGTATAGGCAGATTTCAATTACAAAAATCTATCTATGCCAGGGGTTTGTTTGTTGGACGCTCAAGCATTCGTTCTCTCCAACCATAGTATAATTATAATCGACTCGAATGTGTTTGTGTGTATGTGCGTTTGACGGGAGGGTTCTATTCTCTGGTTATATTCTTTTACATAACGGGGTGTGGGCCACTTTTTTACGTTATTGTAGTCTCTGCCATAACCGCTGCCTGCGGTCTTTCGGTGCCGTAAAACTTCATTTTCTTCAACTTGGGGTAAATATATTATCAGTGAGGTTTATCGTTCCATTTAGACATCACGAAAAAAGGTAGTTTCTTGAGGTTTGTAAAGTGGATATCTTGCTATAACATTTCCTAAAGACAGTACGTAAAAACTTGTTTCTTGAGGTTTATAATGTGGATATATCTTCAGGAAGTGTATCGTCTTGCTGGTATAGTATTCCTTTAAAGACATTACGAAAAACCTTAGTGTCCTGAGGTTTGTAAAGTGAATATATCTTCAGTATTTTAGTAATTTCTCCATTTACTTTCATTTAATGCCAAGCTTATTTCGACTGTAAAATTTTCCAGTTGGAATTACAGCCAGGTGTCGTATCCTGTTTCTGTATTCCACACGATCGGATTGTTTTGAACAAGATCAAGGTCGCAGCGATTAGCAGGATAATCCTACCTAGGTTATAACTGAATTACAAGGTTACATAAGACTCCAGTCTACGTAAAGTTTACCTAGGACCAGCGGATGCCATGCCGAATGACACGAGGAGAGATGAAAAGAAATTTTTGCTGGTGCTTTCATATTATAATCACCCTTTGGAACGACTCCTGCTCGTTTTTTATTCTCTGGTACGAGTTAGTGCCAATTCTTTGGATATTTATACCTTTATTTGGCTTTCACACAATTTTGATTGGCTTTGGTTAGCAAAATTTAAAGCAAGCGGTTATACGGATATTTGTAACCTGGAGTATTTTATAGGTAAAGTTTTCGCTTATGTATTTTTTTAATTCCGAAGTATATTTGGTGTGGCCAAAATCGAGACATCTACATTTACAGTTTCGAAAGATAAAACGGTGCTTTGCTTTGGTAAGAAATCGTTTTCTTAATAAAATATATAGTTTTAACATTTTGAACCTAGAGTATACTATAGATTAGTTTTTTTTATGTTTTACAGTTGAGGTTAAATTCTGAACTATATTTGCAGTGACCAAAGTCGAGATCTCTATAGTTTCTAGTTTCGAGTTATCAAACGGTGCTTTGTTTTGGTTGTGAATTTATTTTTATGAATGATCATATATCTTGGTCGTGTAAATACTTGACAGTGAGGAAGACTGAGCAGTTTCCTTCCCCTCAGGTAGAAAGGATTCGATTTTTCTGCCAGAGCAGATGTATAATAAACCTTCCCTTTTATAACTCGCAGCTCATGTTTTGCTTTCATTAAATTGACATTATTCTCTTGAATTATTCATTTTGAAGTGAGGATGAAAATGAATCCAGCAGATGAAAAAAATTGCCGACCAAATTTATTCGGCAAATTACGATTTAACTTACGCAATATTTCCTAAGTGGAATTCATATTTTGCGCTTTGCCCGAGGCTAATATTATTTTCCAGAATGGTGGCATTTTGTGTTTTGTCATTATTAATTACGTTAAAAGCCAGAAATTTAATTTAAATTACTTTCGTTACTGAAAAAATATCCATTTTATATATAATATAATATTTTACACACACATATATATATATATATATGTAATAGTGTGGCACAGTGTCGTTATTCCAAAGGACAATAACTTAATAATACTTAAGAAAAGGCACGAAACGGATAATAAGGAGAAAGGAGAAAAGGGAGCAGAGAAAAAAGGGGAACAGAGAAGCCAAGAGAGAGAACAACCGGGGAGCCTGAGGGGAGAGCTGCAGTGGCATGGCCGTGAAACAGAGAAAGACAGAAGAAATTGACGTATTTTTAGGAAGGTTTATTCCACAGTTTTTGTGAAAGAGATCCAGTTACTAGCTTGGCAAGGATAGTGCGTCAATTTAAGTTAGACGAAAGACGTTATCAAGAGTTTAGCTCTCAGTTTGTATAACAATATGAATGAATGGGTAACTCATGGAAAAACCAGGTTGGATAGAGGTAAAAGGAGTCAAGCAAAAAATGCTAATGAGTCATGTTAAAAAATATTTAGACTAGCAATAATGATTGGAAGCCTGCCAACAGAAGTCATTGCAAGGATGACTCGTAAGTGGGAGACATCCGATGATGTAGCAGAGATTGAAGAGGAGGAAACAAAATCCTAGGTATGAAGACCTGAAGGGAATCCTATATACAGACCTTTAGTCCGCTATAGGACAAAAGGAAAAGGGTCCAAATAGATCTAGGACACCATCTAGAAAATCAGAATAAGATGCCAGGTAAATCTTCTCAAGGAGGATTTTCGACAGTCACGTGTTATAACTGTCAGAAGAGAGGGACATTATGCAGTGACTGCCGAGGATAGCCTTCTGTCCTTTCCATAAGAGAACAGGACATAGTGCCCGAGAATGCAGAAATAAATTTGTTTCAGCTCCTAGAGGTAGATCTCAGTCGAGAGGCAGAAGTAGAAACAATAGTCAATCTCCCCCAGTTAGAGGAAATAGAGATTCAACCCCAAATAGATATGCTAATCAAACAGCAAGTATAGGGTATCAATCAGTTCAGTCAATGTCAGACGACGCAATGGGAAATTTTCTGCTTACTGGTACAATGAATCTTCCTCTATAACAGAGAGAACGTCCGGAATGTCAAGGCTAAGCCCAGCTACACAGGTTAGCAAAGTTGATGTAGGGAATGAATATAATTATAGACCATTATTTCCCGCACATGTCGGTCTAGAGAAACCTATTGTTACATTCTTGATACAGGAAGTCCTAAGAATATAATGTCAGAAAAGGTGTATCGATTGTATTTTTCTCACTTAAGTTTTGAATCCAGCAGTAGACTGTAGAATCACAGACGTCCAGGGTAATGATATCCACGTAATTGACAGTTAGATTTTCCATTTAGGCTAGGAAGAATTGCTCTAAGAGAAAATGTTCTGGTAGCCAGAGATATACAATTAGCTTTTGCTCATTTGCTGATAGGTTATCCAACTATGGCTAGACAAGGGATAAGCATTGATGCCCCTAGAGAACAACTAGTGATTAAAAACGGTCGTGAGATTTCTAGAATACCAATATGCAAGTCAATTAAAAGAACCCAGACTCAACAGAACCCCACACTGAAAGGTATTTTAAAGAAGGATAAGACGGAGGGAAGATATCCAGAATGCATCACGAGTTCACAACAGATCATTAACCTCTTAGAATCAAATCAATGCACTTATTATTTAAAGTTAGAAAAGGGAATTAAGACTTAAACCAGGAGAAAGTACTTGGGTAGAATGTACAGTAAACCCAATTTTGAAGGGAAGGAATTCTCACACTTACTGAAAAGTCGCAAGTAAACGGAATACATTATTCTTCTAGTTTACATGAAGTCAGACAGAGCAAAATAGCGTTACAGATTACGAATAACAGAGGAGGAAAGGTTAAGTTAACACCAGGTACAGAGATAGGCCTAGCAGAAGTATACTCCATACCTATCCGAGTTGTAGAAAGGGAATACGATAACGACTTTCTTTGCGAAGGGATTTTGTTACTCCAAACATTAGGCTTTTAGCCATTAGACATCTGGTTTTCATCTCCCCCAAAAAAAGCCTCTGTCCGTACCAGCGATTAGGTGACCAACAAGAGATTATGGGCGACGAAGGATATCGCCCAGGCATATTCGAGAAATTGGAAACTACTCTCATTAGCGCCTATGACTAATCGGCGTTCCCTTCGTGAACAGGTCAGAGAGAGCCATCTGGCATATGTTAAAAAGGAATTCTATGACCCGTTGTTAGAAAGAGGGAAGTACCAAAGTCTTAAAGCTCCACCCCTCCAAATGTAGGCCTCTGGTATCGACGAATCAAAGCATGAGTGTTGGTCATAAGACAGCCCAAAAGGGGTATCAACGAATGACCTATGAGGTTACCAAGGGATACGCCCCTAAGAAGCCAGGACATGAAGAAGGAGGCGTATACAAATTCAAAGCCTACGAATTACTGTAGAAGACCTGACAGGAAGGCGGTCTTGTATAATGTTTTGCAGCCACTAAGACACAAAAAGTCTTTCAGAAAATGCACACCCAGTCAAAATCCCACCGCTGCCACCATAAATCTGTGACGGTACTTACTTTCTCGTACACAGCTCTAAGTAACGTGTGCCGTGGAGGCTGTACTTTGGGAATTAGCAAAAAAGGGTTATCGTTTTGGATGAGAAATGAAGATTGATATTTTCTTAACATAGTTTTATTCTTCGCTGGGGTACTTATAAAGTTTTCCACCTTCTGAGTTACTGGGCTTTTGGACTGATAAAACTTAATTGGCACTTGTTGCAATACGAGTCTATAGGCACGAGGGAAATTTTACTGAGTATTGATTGTCACTTCACTGTCTTTGATTGCTTCGCACACCACACTTTTGCACTTGTTCTTCTTCTGGGGATTCTTCTGTCTTTCTCTGTTTCACGGCCATGCCACTGCAGCTCTCCCCTCAGGCTCCCCGGTGTTCTCTCTCTTGGTTCTCTGTTCCCCTTTTTTGCTCTGCTCCCTTTTCTCCTTTCCTTATTATCCGTTTCGTGCCTTTTCTTAAGTATTATTAAGTATTGTTCCTTTGGAATAACGACACTGTGCCCACACCTTTACATATATATATATATATATATATATATATATATATATATATATATATTATATATATATATATATATATATATATATATCTCACCATAATCAGGGATTGGACTATTTTGAAGTAATAAAAGTCCACACTTTTGTAAGATATGTATTGCTTAAGTGTGGACTTTCATTACTTCAATATATACGTGTATATATAATATATATATATATATATATATATATATATATATATATAATAATATATATATAATAGATATATATATATATAATATATAATATATATAGTATATATATATATATATGTATGTATATATATATATATATATATATATATATATATATATATATATATATATATATATATATATATATGTGTGTGTGTGTGTGTGTGTGTGTGTGTGTGTGTGTGTGTGTGTGTGTGTATAATATATAATAATATATATATATATGTATATATATATATATATATATATATATATATATATATATATATATATATATATATATAAAGCTTCACTGACGTTCCTGGATTTGA
Organism: Macrobrachium nipponense; assembly: GCF_015104395.2. Taxonomy (NCBI): domain Eukaryota; kingdom Metazoa; phylum Arthropoda; class Malacostraca; order Decapoda; family Palaemonidae; genus Macrobrachium; species Macrobrachium nipponense. The sequence goes on along the minus strand of NC_061098.1, from coordinate 15,912,211 downwards.
AAGGCTCTCCGTGGGTTCGCGCCCCGGTCCAAGCAAGTCTATTAACGAGAAAAAAATCCCACCCTTCGGTTAAGCATATATGAAAATATATTAATTCCGAGGTAGAGCGAATTAGATATTAAAGGACATTGTAGCTCTATATATATATATATATATATATATATATATATATATATATATATATATATATATATATATATATATATATATATATAACGTAGACACTGATATTTTGCGCAGTAAATAGTCTGTGTTTTTTTTACATGTTGGTAATCATTCGTAAGAAGGAGACAGTTTGTATTTTTTTTTTTAATGACCGTCCTTAATGTTTACTGGTGACGCAGAAGACGCACCAGTTCTTGAAGGTCGTTGCGTATGTATGACTTAAGTTCTTTGTAGTGTTAACTTGGTTACAGGGAGGAATATAGCGTACTAACTCCTCCTGCTTCTAATTTAAGTTTGACCTTGTAAACATTACTCATGTGAGAGTTATTCTTCGTCTACTATCCTCGTGTACTGTTGTATACTGTCTCTTGAGTATATGTGGGCTTTTGTGTATGATTAGAGAGTAGGAATGTTAAGGATGCTGAGTTATCCTGTGTCTGGATATTGAGAGGAAGTTGTCATAAAAAAAAAATTATATATATATATATATACCTACATATATATATATATATATATATATATATATATATATATATATATATTATATAATGTGTCTGTATATTTTTAGATTTCGATCCAGTCTTACCGTAATTCTGGTTTCGGGTGAACAGGATATTATATAATACAATTGGTCACCCTTCCAAAACTCTGACCAGAGCTGAATTATATCGTATTATAGCAAGCGTATTACTTCCTACGGCATAATATATATAAATAAATTATATATAATATATATATATATATATATATATATATATATATATATATATATATATATGTATAATTTCATTAGTGGGTTCTCTTGATATATAAAAAAAAAAAGAATTTAAACCCAAAACACGACTTTTGAAGCTTCCTAATATATTTGCTTTCGCCTTTTGTATCGAAAAAGTAAAATGGTTTTATTGATATCACAGCCTTAAATGAGCCCGTGATGTAGTTTATATGATATCTATCACTCATTAACTACAGTAAAGCAACCCTAGGCCGCTTTGTGTCTAAACCCGATACGAGATAGACCAAAATAAAAATTAAAAAAAATAACTTGATCGATATTCGTCATTCCCTCTGAGATATTCTTAGTCATCTATTTATTAAATTTTTTATTTATTTCTTCTTCATATATGATCTCTTCTTTCTGCATTTCCATTATTTCCTGTTAGTTTTTTCAATTGGACACCATATTTTCTTTCTTGGAAGCTTGAATTTCAAGTCAGTGACCCCCTTTGGTGGGCTTGTTCCATATGAATAGTATCTTCTTCTTCTTAATAATAATAATAATAATAATAATAATACGTTTCTTGTAATATCATTGCCCATTGAATCAGCAGGTCCCGAGAAATGATTTACTAATATTCTTGTTTATATATTTTCATGTAATTTATAAAGTTGATATTCCATCGTCAGTTCTCAAGAGGTTTGGTTTAGGTAAGGTTTGGTTCAACAACAGTAAATTGATTTCTTTTCTCAGTTTTGGATCAAAGAAAAACATACAAAATTGTAAGAATTCATCAAGTATATATATCTTGAGTTACATTGCAACATTCCTCTCTCTCTCTCTCTCTCGCTGGTTTTTTTTTTTTTTTTTGCGATTGGTACGTCTCGGGTTTAATTGTGTTTAGTCTATGGGGTTCTGTATATGATGGGTATCGCCAGGTGGTGAAGACCAGTAGTGTGTGGGTACGGGTATGCTGTTGGTCAGCTGATCAATAGAATAACATACCCTTAAGAAGTTCAAGCGAGAATGCAATTCGTTTTTACCCTAATACTATTTATTCTCCTTGCATTTTGACACATAATTAACTATTTATTTGATTTAGTTTATATTACTTATTTTTGATAAGTGGTGGGATCTCTTCTTTCTGTATATGAACACCATAAAATGTTCTTTGGAAGCTTGGATTTGAAGTCAGTGGGCCCTTTTGGTGGGGGGGTTGTTCCATATATATATATATATATATATATATATATATATATATATATATATATATATAATATATATATATATATATATGAATAGGGTTCATCTTTTAAATAATAATAATAATAACTAATAATAATAATAATAATAATAATAATAATAATAATAATAATAATAATAATAATAATAATAATTAGTGATGGACTCCTAAGGAGGCAGGATGCAACCCGGAACCCCACAATGTGAATACCACCCAGTCGAAGTGGAGGACTGTGATAGACCACACAAAAAAATAGATAATAATAATAATAATTGGCATTTGGTATTTGCTGCTGGTGTTGCCTATTGTTTGTCGATTTTTAGTCCTAACCAAATTTATCATATATTTTATCATTATGTCGAATTTGCTTTCGACTTTCGTTTGCTGGTTTGACGCGAATAAGATGGATCGTTAGTTTTATGAATGACGTAGAATTTATTTAAGTCTTTTTCTTGTCCTTTCTCGCCGTCTGGTTTTTGTTTTTGTCTTTCGTTTGTCGGTCCAAAACATAAAATAGATCGTAGGTTTTAGTATCATGTAGAGTTCTCGTATTGTTTTTTTTTATTCTATTTATTTATGTTTTTTATTCTATTTATTTATGATTTTTTCTTTTTTCTATTTATTTGTGTTTTTAGTTCTATTTATATATGTTTTTCTAATTATGTTTTTTATTCTATTTATTTATTTATCTATTTATTTTTATTTTGTTTTGAAGTCTTGCTGTCACGGCTGGGCTAAGTTAAAGACGTCCCTTTGATATTCAGCTTGAGTTTATGAATGTATGAATCTCGGCTAATTAAGCAAAAGCCATTATTAATTACCAGCATTTTTATTTCCTAGTGGGAAAGAGTTGCTTTGTGCGCGCTTATATTTATCGTCTTTTGCAAATGCGTGGTAGTTGCATATCTATGCAGCGTGGATGTCAGATGGCATTTTGCTATTTCAAGTGTTCGGTTTTGTGTGTGTGTTTATGTGTTAGCTTCTCTTTTTTTTTTTTTTAGTTCCTAAGCGTTTCATTTATTTTTGCTCATTTTTATATGCTACCTTAGTTGACATTTAGGTATACATTGCATATTGCAGTCATGACATAGAATATGTGACTTTTGACCACCTTAGTAACATGAAGCATTGTCAGGAATCATTATTATTATTATTATTATTGGAGTAACAAGTCGACAGTTATGAATCAATAAAAAAGAAAATAGTTAGATTCTCAAAAGCTGTCATTTTACCGACTCGTGTGATTGAGTTTTCTTTCGATTATTATATTATTTTTTATTTTTTTTTTTGCTCTATCACAGTCCCCTAATTCGACTGGGTGATATTTAAAGTGTGGGGTTCCGGGTTGTATCCTGCCTCCTTTGGAGTCCATCACTTTTCTTACTATGTGAGCCGTTTCTAGGATCACACACTTCTGCATGAGTCCTGGAGCTACTTCAGCGTCTAGTTTTTCTAGATTCCTTTTCAAGGATCTTGGGATCGTGCCTAGTGTTCCTATGATTATGGGTACAATTTCCACTGGCATATCCCATATCCTTCTTATTTCTATTTTCAGGTCTTGATACTTATCCATTTTTTCCCTTTCTTTCTCTTCAAAACTATGGTGTCCCATGGTATTGCGATATCTATGAGTGATACTTCCTTCTGACTTTGTCAATCAACGTCACGTCGGCCTATTGCACGTATCACCCTATCTGTTCTGATACCATAGTCCCAGAGGATCTTGCTTGGTCGTTTTCTATCACTCCCTCAGGTTGGTGTTCGTACCACTTATTACTGCAAGTAGCTGATGTTTTCTTGCACAGGCTCCAGTGGAGGGCTTTTGCTACTGAATCATGCCTCTTTTTGTACTGGTTCTGTGCAAGTGCCGGATATTCCGCTTGCTATGTGGTTTAGGTGGTTTCATTTTTCGTATTGCACTTCCTACATATGGAAGAGATGTTATTTCCATCTATCATTCTTCGGACATGTCTGGTTCTTAGGCGATCTTGTGCCGCTGTTATCATTCCTTCGTTTCCTTCTTGAGCTCTCCCCTCAGTGGCCATTGCCACGTGTCATCGCTGGCTAGTTCTTTAGTCTGTCTCATGTATTGTCCGTGCATTGGTTTGTTATGCCAGTCCTCTGTTCTGCTTGTCTTTCTCTGGTCTCTGTATATTTCTGGATCTTCGTCTACTTTTATCAGTTCCTTCTTCCATGCACTCTTGAGCCACTCGTCTTCACTGGTCTCCATATATTGCCCCAGTGCTCTGTTCTCGATGTTGACGCAGTGCTCTATGCTTAGTAGTCCCCTTCATCCTTCCTTTCGTGTTATGTATTTGCTCTTGGGTGTAGTGCTTTGTGTATTGTCATATGTTTCCTCGTTTTCTGGTCTATGCTGCGAAGTTCTGCCTTCGTCCATTCCACTATTCCTGCGCTGTATCTGATTACTGGCACTGCCCATGTGTTTATGGCTTTTATCATATTTCCGGCGTTGAGTTTTGACTTGAGTATCGCCTTGAGTTTCTGCATATATTCTTTCCTGATCGTGTCCTTCATCTCTTGATGTTTATATACCCTCCTTCCATTATTCCCAGGGTATTTGTATCCCGTCTCATCTGTGTTTGATGTTGTTCCATCTGGTAGCTTTATCCCTTCAGTCTTTGTTAATTTGCCCTTTTATTATTATTATTATTATTATTATTATTAGTAGTAGTAGTAGTAGTAGTAGTAGTAGTAGTAGTAGTAGTAGTAGTAGTAGTAGTAATAATATATTCCAAGGGGACCACAATAGCAAAACTGTTAAAAAAATGTTAAAAGTTCGTGTATAATGATGTTATAAACACTTTTATAAAAGCTTTCGAACCCTTCTCTGGGTTCGTCTTGATAGAGGGTTTTTCCAACGTTATCATTTATTATATTATTATTATTATTATTATTATTATTATTATTATTATATTATTATTATTATTGTTGCAAATCTTTCAACATCAAGATTATAAAACTGGTTTCATTTTTCGTATTGCACTTCCTACATATGGGAGAGATATTATTTCCAACTATCGTTCTTTGGACATATCTGGTTCTTAGGACCTGATCTTGTGCCGCTGTTATCCTTCCTTCACTTTCCTTCTTGAGCTCTCCCCTCAGTGGCCATTGCCACGTGTCATCGCTGGCTAGTTCTTTAGTCTGTCTCATGTATTGTCCGGTGCATTGGTTTGTTATGCCAGTCCTCTGTTCTGCTTGTCTTTCTCTGGTCTCTGTTATATTTCTTGGATCTTCGTCTACTTTATCAGTCCTCTTCCCATGCACTCTTGAAGCCACTCGTCTTCACTGGTCTCCATATATTGCCCCAGTGCTCTGTTCTCGATGTTGACGCAGTCCTCTATGCTTAGTAGTCCCCTCCATCCTTCCTTTCGTGTTCTGGGTCTATGCTGCGAAGTTCTGCCTTCGTCCATTCCACTATTCCTGCGCTGTATCTGATTACTGGCACTGCCCATGTGTTTTATGGCTTTTATCAAATTTCCGTCGTTGAGTTTTGACTTGAGTATCGCCTTGAGTCTCTGCATATATTCTTTCCTGATCGTGTCCTTCATCTCTTGATGTTTTATCCCCTCCTTCCATTATTCCAAGGTATTTGTATCCCGACTCATCTATGTGTTTGATGTTGTTCCCATCTAGTAGCTTTATCCCTTCAGTCTTTGTTACTTTGCCCTTTTTATTATTATTATTAATATTATTATTATTATTATTATTATTATTATTATTATTATTATTATTATTATTATTGTAATAATAATAATATATTCCAAGGGACCACAATAACAAAACTCTTAAAAAATGTTAAAAAGTTCGTGTATCATGATGTTATAAACAACCTTTTATAAAAGCTTTCGAACCCTCCTCTGGTTTCGTCTTGATAGAGGGTTTTTCCAACATTATTATTATTATTATTATTTATTAATTATTATTATTATTATTATTATTGTTGTTGTTGTTGTTGTTGTTGTTGTTGTTGCAAATCTTTCAACATCAAGATTATAAAACCCCAAGCAGCTCTGATCGAGATTTTTTGTGTGAGGCTTACATATATATAGCGCGCATGAGGAGAAGACTTCTTCCATCTGTTGCCGCTGTGAACCAGCTTTGCCGAAATCCTCTCAGGCGGTGTGGAAGATTCTCCATCTGTCTTTCCCCTCCCCTCCCCTCCCTCTTGGCAGGACCACCTGTGGCCAAGGAAGATTTATATACCGTTATTTGGGATCAGGTGTTTTTATTTATTTATTTATATTTTTTTTGTACCGAGTGGTTTAATCGTCGTTTATTGCTGAAGTATTAAGTAATTTATTATTTAATTTGTGTTCTTTTATCTTTCATTTTAATGTATGTGTTTTTTTTAAATGTAATCCTTTTAATTTTAATGTTTATATTTCGTACAATTTATATAAGAATATTTTTTCAGCTTTTACAATTCTTAATTTGTAGTTTTATTTTTTTTTATTTTACTAGGATTTTAATTATTCATTTTAACAGCCCTGATGAATGTAATTAATCGGAAAATTAAAAAACGGTGGATTAAAGGCAGCCTTTATATACATGTGCGTGTGTCCGCTTCCCTTTAATGATATACATACACATCTTACTTCCTACTATAATGGGCATTATGTCTGTCCGTCCGTCTGTCATTCAATCACGGCCAAACGGCTGGTTCGATGGGCATGAAATTTGGCAGGGTTATAGTGGGGACCCCAAGATGGTTTATGATGGGTTTTCATCCCCCTCCGAAGGGGGGTTGGGGTGACAGAAGGGATTCGATGAAACGGAGCTGGTTCTGCTCGTGAAACGGGGCTGGTTATGCCCGTAGACTTCGTTAGTTTACGAATTTATCATTACATAATTTCTGTTTACGTATGTTTGATAGTATATATAGCTATAGAAAACGGATGTTTCCTAGTATATATAACTACAGAAAACGGCTGTCACTTCACGGGTCCTAATTCAGAAAAGTGGAAACATGGCAGAAATCTCTGATAATGAATTAATGAGAACACAAGAGCGCCCTGCCTGATGCCTGCATTATTTTAGACCTGCCGAAGGCAGAGACGATGATTGGGGTGCAAAGGGCGTGGTTCCTGCCGCAGGAAAAAAAGGGTGGGGGGCGGGGCGGAAGTCCCGGGAAAACTGAGTAAGAGAATTCTGAAGGAAATCACTCTACTGTAGCAGCCAAGTCTGCAGAACAGAGACGCCCTAGAGATTTTACTCTCTCTCTCGCTCTCTCATATGGTTTCTATGTTGACGACGCTTGTCATAATTCAACTGTTTTAAGCTATAATTTATAAATATAAATATATGCGCATTCATTTAACAATGTAATAAGATTTTTTGTAATAATAAGATGGATTTTTTTTTATGTATTTTAGGCTGTTCAGGTCTTGATATAGACGGTGTTGCCATCCAGTGGAAGCTTGCTTTTTTAACAAACCAAGGATTGCTGTTTTAACTTTAAATAAAATCACTAATAACCACTAGTAGAAATAATAATAAAATCGCTACTAACCACTGGTAGAAATAATAATAAAATCACTACTAACCCCTGGTAGAAATAATAATAAAATCACTACTAACCCCTAGTAGAAATAATAATACATTCACTGTTAACCACTAGTAGAAATAATAATAAAATCATTATTAAGCCGTAATACAAATAATAATAAAATCACTACTAACCCCTAATAGAAATAATAATAAAATCACTACTAACTACAAGTAGAAATAATAATAACATCGCTATTAACCTCTAGTAGAAATAATAACAACAAACACCACTTACGCGACCATCATTACAGAGGATATTAAGGTCTTTCAACACCCAGAAACAGCCACTTGCATCAAACAAAGAATCCCCGATGCCTTGGCAAGTAGCGTGACTGATCACGGGTCTCCTTGATCAGGGAGTTTTGTTGTCCTTGGGGGGAGGGGGGGGGGAGGGGGGACAAGATGCACAGCGTGAGAAAGTGAACATCGTCGATTAAATTATAGCGTGTTCAGAGTGACGCGGGAAGCATGTCGATTGTAGAGTTACTACGTCTCGTAAGAATTAGACCCATACGATTAAAGAGGAGATAAAAAGGGACCTAGCAATTCAAGGTAAACGAATCTGCAAGCAACTATGTATTGAAAAAGCTGAAGACAGTATTTTCAAATTAGTATCGCGGGTAATTTTGTAACCTGTGACGACCAGCGTCTAACAAATTCAGCCAAGGAAAACCACTTCGTACTACGTCCTTGAAATGGAATCAAAGACCGGTAAATCGAGGGTGGCTGGCTCCTGGAAGCAGCATAGTAATTGTCACTGCCACATTTTTGTACTACAGCTTATTTGTAGGTGAACATTTTGCCTAAAGACTCTCAGTATTATTCGTGTTATATACCTAAACAGAAGGCTAATCAACATTGTGCTCCAACTGACTGCTAAGCGCTTCTCAAATTGTGCTATATGGTTCTTGTAACTTTCGTCCTCTATTATAAAAATAAATAAAAATCCAGCCTATTACGCATTATACTAAGGCCTTTCGATGATCGATGATGGCAATACTTTCTTTGGGGCGCCTCTGTATTTGATGTCTGTCATGGACACTTTGGAGAACTAGAGAGGTTTTTCAAATCAGTCCCAGGAATGGCCAGGATGAAGTTACAGTAGCCCCACTCTTCGGCTATCCTGATTCATCTTGCCGCTAGAGGTGACTATAGACCTTGGCTCTAACCAGAAGGGGATCAAATATCGGTCTCTGTAGTGTAGATTTTTTTGCGTGGCAGACCCTTTGACTGATGGGAAACCACTATAGATCCTGGCGAGGCGACCAAGTTAGACACTTCATGAGCTATAAGGTTGTGTGGAGCTATGCATTGATATGTCACATAAATCATAATTATCTTTACCGTGTAATTTCACCAGTGAACAGGGACACAGAAGTGTCCGAAATATAATACCAGTGAACAGGGAGTCAGAAGTATCCGAAATATATGGTTGCAACGAGTATATACTGTTTTTATAGGCCTTTTTACTTTCATGGTGAAGCATGTTTTATCGGAATTTTCATCCCTTTTTGCTCTTGTCATTTTGTTACTGTTAAAAAGCAATCATCATTTACTATCCACGTGTGAAGGAAAACTAAACGTAAGATTACAAACAATGAAACCGAGTAACAGTCGGTAGTGTATATATATTAAAAAATTTGGTCCTGGTAGTACCTTGAGCTAATTGACGCCAGTGTATCAGTGCCAAAATCAAAGGACGCAGAAAGTGGTGTCGTCCCTGGGTGTAGTACCCACCCACAAGCCCTTAAAAAGGAAGAACGATACGGTGTCACAGCAGCAGCTTAGGGCGCTGAGGAAGTGACCCCTTTTGTGCTGCAAGTGTTGATCTCGTGATGGCGGGAGAAGAACATAAGTTCGAACTGCGCCTGCGCGGGATCAAAAACTAGAACTGGGACAGGACGCACCCGAGAGGGACACCACCACCACAGGCAGGATGGCTGGCGTATTAGAATTCGTGACAAGGTCATGAGAGAGAGAGAGAGAGAGAGAGAGAGAGAGAGAGAGAGAGAGATGAGACGAGAGAGAGAGAGGGGGGGGGGGTTGTCCTCGTGTGTGGCGTAAGTCAACAACTGAAAAGAACTACTAAAAAGGAAGTTAAAGAACTAGTTGGATGTCCCATCAACGGAAGATCATGTTTTCATTTTATATTTTTATCATTAATCTTTCATCCTTTCAATGTGTTATAGTTTTATTTGGGATAAATATTGATGTTATTAAAGACATTCATCTCTATAAAATATTTCCTGCAATGCCTTTTTCAATTTTTTTTATTTATTTCCTAAAGCATTCTTATGTCACTTATAATACATATTCGTACATCTAAATTCTGCCATCCCTCAAAATAGCCTTTCATGGTTCTTGCATTATCAAGGGACGGGACATTTAACCAAAATATGTGGATTTAGGAAACCAGCGCAAAATATAATGCCATTACATTATAAGTAAATATGACACTGCAAGCGTTTGAGGACGTAAAAGACATTACATAATGAAAGTCGCCCAGACAGCATTTTTGTGCCATGATGATTAGTAAATCGTTCAAGCATCATTTGAAAATTCACCTCCTGTGCTCTTACGTTATCTTGTTTACGGGAACAGTGGCGATAAACAAATGACGGGTAAAAGCGTCATTTGCCTTGAATAGGCAGCATACCATTCACGCTTAACGGCAACACATTATTCAGTCATGATTTTGTGCTGAATAAATTCTTTTAAAAATTAGCTATGATTTATCGTCATGTATGGTGTGGGGGCATTATGTTTTTTAAAAGTTAGCCATGATTTATCGTCATGTATTTTTGTATGGGGGCATTATGTTTTTTAAAAGTTAGCTATGATTTATCGTCATGTATGGTGTGGGGGCATTATGTTTTTTATGTTTGTTTTTTAAAAGGGAAGTCTCGATATTGTTTTGCATCCTAGACCTCGTTAATTCTGTCATTCTTACGCGTCCTTATCGTTCGATATTCTTGTTTCTCCTATCGCGTCCTCTAGTCCTATATCTCATGGGCAAGTCGTCCACTCCGTGTCGTCCCAGTTTTTCGCGCCCTACCTCCTCCTTACGCTCGGGGCTGAATGTGGAGGTGGTTTCCCGCCAGTTTAAAAGCCTATAAGTGCGAGATCTCTGTTCCAGCTGAAGTTTTCACATCCTGATTGAGGGTTTTGACGTCACCAGGCCTCGTTGCTCTCGATGGGTAGCTGGCTCTTAAAGGCGCTAGTTGATTAGAGAGAGAGAGAGATTAAATATTGGGTGAGGGGGTAACCAAAAGGAGTAATATATATACTAGATATGTGTGTGTCAAGTGAAAATGTTTTTTTAAAATCACGATGTTGTAATGGTTCTTTAGTCATGTCATTCTTTTGCCAGTTACGCTTTTGTTTATTAGACATTTCTTGCGCTGGATGCTCAAATAATGAAGAAAAAAAAAACTATATTAGAAAACCAGTGTGTTTTTGCACCAATGACATCTGTCCTCTTCAGGAAAAAAAATCTCGACAGGAAACACTTTTTATTTCTTTATTTGAGTAAACAACTCTTCTTTGGACACCCGGACGGTACAGTACCATGTTTTTTTTTTCAGTTATAATGTTTATTCCATTATCCCATCTTCTTCAGTGAAGGGTCCTGGTCATTTTATTTATAAAATATATACTGGATTTAACGTATAGTACCTTTGCGCAAGACAATACCTTCATCAATGTATTTTTCCATTCTTTTCGTGATTTTATTTTTCACCATTGGTGTGAATGGAAAATGCTAATATTATTCAGTTGAAGGGAGTACCGAATACTTTTGCACTAACACAAGACATACTATGTGTGTGTGACTATGTGCGTTATGTATGTATGCATGTTTGTATGTAGGTATGTAAGTAAGGTAGGGTGCTCACGCCCAAATTACTTCAGCGGGGAGCTTCCATGATCGTCCTTAGTTCTTGTCTCTCTCTCGACGAGTGTGTGCTTGTGCGCTACTCCTCTATACCTACGTATACTGACGCCATCTATACGTAGTACGTAGTGTCCGTCGACTTGTCATGACGTCACACGGATCAGTGCCGTAGAACATCCTACGTAGGATTCAGGACCCACTTAGGATTACTGTGGGACCATGAAACTCTTTTTCTTGTCGTGTTACGGGTATTGTTGGCCGTAAGTTGAAGAAGTGTATCTGAGAGACTATTGTGAAAACCTTTACCTCGATACGTGTGTTTACCTGATGTCGTCATCAGCGGTTTTGTACATCCAAATTATATATATATATATATATATATATAGTATATATATATATATATATATATATATATATTTGTGTGTATTTGTTCTCTACTGGGTGTTTTTCATAGCGTTCATGTTTTGAATTTTTTTTTAGTTCGTATACGGGTATTTGAATATCAGGAACTTTGCTGAATTTAGTAGGGGTTTTTTTACGCGTTCCATAAAAATGCTTACATATATTAATAATAATAATATAATAATAATAATAATAATAATAATAATAATAATAATAAATTCCTTCAACATAGTATAGTAGGCTCATTCCGTGAACATCTTTCATAATTCTCTTTTGTCCCACCAGTACTGTTGCCATGTGATTATTATCATTTACGACAACCTGAAATGCCAGTTTTGAATCTATTTATTCGACGTATGACGTTATACTCAAGGGAAATGGCTATCTTTATCTTTTATGAGAGAGAGAGAGAGAGAGAGAGAGAGAGAGAGAGAGAGAGAGAGAGAGAGAGAGCAGTCAGTTTTGATTCTAATGATTCCAACAATTATTATCATCATCCATGAAAATGGCTCCCATTAGTAGCAAAGTGATTTTGAGAGAGAGAGAGAGAGAGAGAGAGACGAGAGAGAGAGAGGAGAGAGAGAGAGAGAGAGAGAGAAGAAGAGAGAGCGCTTCATCCAGCAGCCTAAGGAAAGTGTAGTTTGTGATATGGCTGGGTTTTTCTGTTAATGAGAAATGGGCGGGTGGAGTTGTAAGAGCTTAAATGTATCCTGACCACGCCCTTTGGGTGCTGTTATTTCTGTGCTCCAGGACAGTCTGGAGGCTTTTAGTGTGATAAGGTTAATAATTGGCGTTGGTGTAACCTTGCTCTTCTTTCTGGGAATCGCAATTTAATTATTGTAAATTTTGTGCTGTTTCGTTTATTCTGTCATTAATTGCTCTTCAGCAAATGGCGGTTATACTAGTCTCAAATTGACCTCTCCGTCTTCAGATCTTATCGCAATAAAACTCATTATTATTAGGAGAGAATTCAATATATATATATATATATATATATATATATATATATATATATATATAAGATATATATATATTATATGAAGATAAAATGGCCATAAAACACTATTTATCATTGCAACCATATATTTCGAAAGCTCGCGTTTTTATATATACTATTTCTAATATTTATTTACACTGTCATCGTTGTGGAATTTTTCACCATTATTATTATTATGATGGAAGTGTAGAAAGTGTAGTTAACTGGATCTCATTATTATGGTACTTAAGGACAGAATTTTATAAGGCAACTTGGAACTATGTTGATAACCACATTAATGCAGTGTAACATTGTTATCGAAGTTCATAATCATGTGTTTAGTATACTATAATTTCTCAAAAGTTGTGTATATATTTCCAGCCCAGTGGCTTTGGATGTTCCTCTAAAGAATATATATATATATATATATATATATATATATATATATAATATATATATATATACTATATATATATATATAGTATATTATAACAATATTGCATTAATTTTACTTATATTTAGTTAGTGCCGGAAGAGTAGTAACATTGCCGTTTTTAAGTAATGCTGCTTTCAAGTATAGTACTATGTAGGGAACGAGGCTAAATTCACGTAGTTTAACGATGCTGCTTTTAAGTATAGTACTAGTGAACGAAGCTAGACTTAGTACGTGCTCGGTTTGTAATACGATTCCTTCTATCTTGCAGCGAACACAGCGTTTGCAGTGCGAGGGCATCTGTCATGATCTACGACGATGTCAATAAAAAGTGGCTGCCCTCTGGTTCCTCGACAGGTCTGTCCAAAGTACATATATATCAACATCAGCTCAACAACACCTTTAGGGTTGTTGGCCGGAAGCTTCAGGACCACGAGGTGAGTGAGAAAGACGTCTTGGTTGTATATCTTTGGCTGCTGGTGGGAGAGAGAGAGAGAGAGAGAGAGGAGAGAGGAGAGAGAGGGAGGAGAGGAGAGAGAGAGGCGAAGAGAGAGAGAAGAGAGTGAGAAGAGAGAGAGAGAGACGAGAGAGAGAGAGAGAGAGAGAGAGAGAGAGAGAGAGAGAGAGAGATTGTTTATTACTACAGTAGTTTAACCAGACAACAGAGAAAAGAGAAAGAGTAAGAGAGCATTTTCAAATTATCTTTATATTGAATTCGTATTCCAACCCTCTTTTTAAGTCATGAAAGTCTATCTTTGGAGTTTAAGCTGTCTTTAAAATACTTGAAGAGCATCGCAAATTACTTGTGTTTTAATCAGGCCAAAGTGATGGATGGGCTTGTTTTATTTTTGTAAAGTATTTCATAACTTTGAAAATTCTACAATGTCATCTTTGAAAAAAAATGGGTTGAGAATATACTTAGGTTTGATTACAAAGCAGATACTAATGTGCTGAAAGTATCGTACCAGAATCCATGTGAGCATTTTGAAGCCTCTTTGGTGAAACGAGTTTACCCTAGGAACTTTTATGAATATACTGATTTTAATGATCTTACTCATCATGGCTTTATTAGATAATGACATGTTGAAAAAAAAAATAGTAGCGTGGTGTGTGCATTAAATTGAGCTTGAATTTTCTGTTGAAGCCTAAGTACAAATATATGGGAGGATTGTTGAGTCAATTCTCCCCTGTGAAATTGAAGTATGGTTGCTGTATGCAAATGGAGTGGAGGGGGGGGGGGGGTCAGAGAGTTTGAGATGAACCGTTTGTGTCATGTGAGGCATAAGAAGTAATGAGAGAGAGAAGAGTTGATACTTATACATAGGGAAAGGACAGCTCTGAACATAGGGATTTGGTTTAATGTGTAAGTCATGCTTAACTGAATTCTTTTACTTTTGCAGGTTGTAATAAATTGTGCCATATTAAAAGGATTAAAATATAATCAAGCAACCGTAACTTTTCATCAGTGGAGGGACAATCGCCAGGTTTATGGTCTAAATTTCTCCAGTAAAGATGATGCAGATGCCTTTGCAAATGCCATGCTCCAAGCTTTGGAGGTGAGTTATTCCCTGTTGGCTCGTTTGTCATAAAATCATGGCTATAGAAAATTTCATCTCTGGAAGGACAAAGAGGTGTTTGTAGAATTTTCCTCCGAATGTGAACGCTTTCAAAAACATTAAACAGTAGAGTTCAAACTAAGCAAGATTATTAAATTAGCAGGTAGAGTACAGGTTCATGGTTGAGGAAACATTCTTCTGGTAAGGAACATTTTGTAGTACATATACATGTTTTCATGTACTGTTGATTGAAGGAAGTATCTGAAGATGATCTACTCTGATTTCTTGGTTCCAGTCTTTGGGTTGAAGAAGGTTTTATAATCGTTACTCGTTTTTAGATCAGCCTGAAAAATTGAAAAATTCAAGCTTATTAGTGAAATAAAATAAATTTTCTCTTTCTTGTTTATAAATGGCAGAGAATTGCTGCATATTCATATTACACGAAAATGTGCATTATCACATCTCGGTGATAATAGTGGTACAGTAATTGTTAGTACTCATATTTGACCAATGTATTGCATAGAACAGGTAATGTGAAATGGTCCCTTATTTATTTTTAAGTATATTTGTAGAAATATTTGCAAAAGAAATTGTTTGCAAAAAGGATAATTAAAATAGTGGCAATTTTTCTCCTAATATTCTTCACTAATTACAAAGCTTTTTTTGTGGAACAGGTGCTCAATAATGGTGGGAATGCTCGTCAGATTCCTCCTCCTCCTCCCCCTCACGCAACTCCCCCAGCCCAGCAGATGGCAGCAATCCAGCAGCAGCAGCAGCAGCAGCAGCAACAGCAGCAGCAACAGCAGCAGCAGCAGCAGCAGCAGCAGCACCAGCCTCCGCCGCAGCCCCCAGCAATGATGACCCAGCCTTCCCAGCCGCACTACCACAACCAGCATTACAACGACGAGGATATGGGGTACAGGTATGCTGATCCCCATGTCTACAACAACCACTACGAGAAAACCTACGACAGGACCTACGACAACTTCCAGCATTATCATGACACACGGTAAAGTAAAGACGCTGGAGCCATACATCCTGCCCGGGCTGTTGATGCTCTCTCTTGGTGCACGGGCGAGGGACCACTACTACCGCTACTCCTCTACTGATGCTGCGTTGATGCTGACTCACAGCTGTTTTCACTAACGGAAGGGGATAGGGTGGCTGTTCCATCGCCTCTGTATATGCTTCTCTGCTGTTTGGTTGGCCATCTTATTATGTGTTTTGAAGTCATCCAGGAAAGATGTATCCTGTATTTATATTCATGAAATATTTGTTATATATTCAAATGCAGCATATACAGTGCTGATGGATAGCATTTGTGCACCTTGACCCTTCATTTCTCCGTCATGCGATAATGTGTAGTCGAATCCTCCTACGGTATTGCTAGAGTACTAGTTGGTTTCTAGGCTCCTCTGGCAATTGCTGGGAGTGGTGTTCTGTTCTTTAGAAAGTTTAGTTTGATTTAGTTTCCTTGATTTGCAATAGTGAATTTGGATGTGCAGTATTGTGATATAGCGCTGATATATTAGCTACATGCTTTTTGACATTAGGGTAGCTTGATACACTGTACAAAGTTTTTAATGTAGATATTTTATGATACAAATTTTGTAGTGGAGTGTGTGAAGCATGCTTTTATTTTTTATGATGATGGATATTTTTTTAATGATTATAGCATTGCTGTGAATATTTTCTACACATATTAGCATTTTTTCAGGTCATCAAGTTTTCATTAGGTTGTTAATATCATTTACAATACTTGTTTCAGGACCATGACTCGTGAAGACGTGGCTGTTATGCAGGAGCGTTGCATGGCTGGCCAACAAAACATGGGAGCTCCTCCACCACCACCACCACCTGGTCACCATCGTACAAATTCTGCACCTAATGCTCCACCTCCCGCGCCACCTGCCCCTCCTATTGGTGGTCCTCCTCCTCCTCTTCCATCTGGTGGACCTCCACCACTGCCTTCTTCAGGTCCTCCTATACCAGCAGCTCCTCCTATGGGAGGGCCACCTGCTCCTCCAGCTCCTCCTATGGGTGGACCACCAATACCACCTCCTGGTGGCCCTCCTCCACCTCCGGCACCACCAGCACCTCCCTGTGCAGGTGCCCCTCCCCCACCACCTCCACCCCCAGGAGGACTTGCCCGATCACAGTCGTCATCAGATGAACCATCTGGAAATAGTGGTCTAGCAGCTGCTTTAGCTGGTGCAAAATTACGTAAAACACGGGCCCCCGATAGTGAGAGCACTGGTTCAAGCAGCTCGGGAGGCAGCATTGGCCGAGGTTCTGGTGAGAGACCAGGTTTAGGAGGTATGATGTCTATGATGGATGAAATGGCTGCAACGCTAGCACGTCGTAGGGCTAAAAACAAGGATCCTCCATCATCGCCGACACAATCCCAGGTCTGTGAATTTAACCAGTAAATTGGTGTAGCATTAGGGAAGTTGCACGTGAGGTCCTGTTAACTTTGTGGCCATCACGATATAGACATCTTGCATCGGTCATTATGGCTGAGAAGTTTATCATAGTCTGTAATTAAAAAAAAAAAAAAATTGTGATGTCTTTATAATTAGTAAAATACAAAATTACTCTAAAAATTCTTATGAATAGTAGGTGTGACTAACCTTTAATTTCAAGAGGCTTTAAGACTTTTGAAGCAATCGAATCATTGATGATTGATGATCCGGTGCAAAGCAAATAATATTTGCAGAGATTAGAATAATCAGTTTAGAAGAAATTGGAAAACATTTTACCATGGAGTTAATAGCTCTGTTGATGATTAAAGGAAAATTTTTTAAAGTAAAATTTCTTTAAGACATATTTTTTCAAAGAATGAAGCCAATGAAATACATTATGGTGTGGCTTTGCAGTTTTGCTCACAGCAATGCAAATGGCATAGCTGTGAACTAGATAATGAAAAGTTAGTCATAAATTTGTTTTGTTTACAAGTGTACTAGTTATTGCAATGAACCACCATAGTGTTAACCCCGATAATAAGATGCATGCCTTTGGCTGCTCTTATACCCAAAATCAGTTAACTATGGCCCTGGTTAGTCTTAAGTATTTTTTTTAAGGTTGAACCTTTGTGATTAGATGTGCACATCTACGTAGTCATGTTACCTCTGTTTTAATTGATCTTACTGAACTGACTGTGTGTATTTCCTGATGTGCTAGCATCCAGGCGTTAGGTCCAGAACATTACCGTAAGGTCCTGAGGCTGGGAGTGATGAAGAATCCCCATTAAGCTTGTTCAGCTGTTACACAATATAATTATAATTGACTTAAAAACTGTGAACATTAAATATTTTTCAACCCACTAAAATATACTTTTTTTTTTAGTCAATGCTTCAAGTTACCCTGTTGAGAATTAAGAACTGTTGACCAGTGCAATGTTTTTAAAGCATTTTTTTTTTTAATAGGATCCACCAAGATCATCACAAAAGAGCCCAGGCAACACTTCTACTAATGGAAAACCTGGCCCAGAATCTCCCAAACCTCCTAGAAAAAGATTTGGTTCCACATCAGATGATGGTGCCCCTAAAGTCAATGGTATTGGTGACTCAGCAGGAGCTGGTGGTGCATCAGCAGGAGATTTAGATAGATTAAAAGATGAAATCATGGATGAAATGAGGAAGGAACTAGAGAAAATTAAACAAGAAATTATTGATGGTAAGTGTAACATGTTTCTGATTTATATTTATAATTTCTAAAAAAACTCACATTCCTAGTTTAACCTTAGCTGCATTGATTGTAGGGTGTAGTGTACCAGTCATCCTGAGTTAATGATGTTTCTGTTGACTTCTTAGAAAGGTTCCTGCAGTTCGAGTTTAAACTCAGAATATAGAAGACAAATCTTTTGTTCTTTTCATTATTAATTTCTAAAATATTTTTTCCACAGCTGTGAAAATGGAGTTAAATCGAAGATAAGTGTGATAAGAACTGAAGAAATGCAGATTCAAGTATTTGGTGGCATTTACCAAAAAGTCAACTTTGCAGGACGTGTGATTTAGGGACCATTTACCTTCTGTACCAAAAATGAATTTTGGTGTAATGGGGAAAAACATTTTTAATGCTCATATATTGCAAGTATATATGAAGTAAAACAATCACAACAATAGAAGCCTTTTTAAAATCAGTAGTAGAAGTGCTTCAAGGTGCAAAAATACTGCAATGTGCTGTTCTGTGCCCCATTTCTTTCTGTTTTACTTTTGAAGTTAAAGACTGAATATTTTGAAATTGAGAGGACAGTTATCTTATAACTTGGGAGCGTTTTGGCTTTGTGTTACTGACGCATTGACAGCAATTTCATGCTTTCATATGGTATCATCACTCATCAGACAGTATGCAAAGTTACTCTCATCAGGAATGAACTGATAATTAATGATCACATGTTATAATTTATCAATATTATTTTATTGCATTGAAGCTATGCTTCCAGAGACATGTCAGGTTTTGAAAATACTGATGAAATGTACAGCTCAATTGACTTGATGTAGTGGCAGACGTAGTGATCATTAAATCATGCTAAATATACTCAGTTGTGTTAAGTGTGCTGTTTGTTGAGCAAAATGTCAGGTTGATACTTGTCATGATATTGGCTATTTTCATTGAAAAGTATTCTGTCATCTGTATAACACCAGGTTTAAGTTTTCATACAAAACGATTTAATTTTGATTAGAGATTTATTTCTAGGACTGGCTTGACAGAATGATGCTGTACAGCCATACCTTCAACTCATGTGCTTTATTAAGAATTGTATATGACAGCCACACTGCCTATCCCAAGGTCTTCACATCAAGTTTTGTACTAGCCCTGCCCAATTTGCACCCCCTCCCCCTCCCTCCTTTGACCCATTGTACATACAATTCCTCATTGCCCTGAATCAGGAGGGTATGATGGCTCCACCCTCTTGGGGCCTAAAAGCCTTTGCATTTAGAACAGTGTCAGTTTTCGTACTCTTGCTAGTGTTTTTTATGCATCATCATGGAAATATTTATGCCACATTAGCATATACCTTGATTACAATGGTGGAATTCAGTTACCTTTTGTACATACGTGTAGATACTGTGGTGATTGTTAGTGGTAGTGCTTCTGTGGTCTTTGCTCACCTATGCTGCTGAACAGACTCTAGACTGGATTTTTGAACCATGCCCCTGCTGGGCAATATAGTTGAGTCAGTTGTACAGTAGTTCATTAAGTACTTAGTGCTGATCTTTTTTTCTATGAAGTGTATTCATTATATGAAAAAGGTCCTGTCGGATATTCTTTTTGATAATTTTCACCATTATCATCTCGTGTAAATTTTTTTTTTCGAGTAAGATACCAGCTGTTCTCAGTTATAAAGGTATGAAGTACTCCCTGTTGCCACAAGTAAACCAAAGACATTGTCTCTAAGGTGATCTTAGATGATTATATTACATGGGTTTATTAGACTTTACATTTCTTTTACATGAAAGTAACAGTATTGTACTGTTAGGTCATCTTTTGTTGCCATAAGTTTCATTTCATTGAGTTGTTATTACTTCTAATGTTTCAGAAACAATATATAAGACAGCTCTCTTACAGGTCAAATCATGTCATTTACATTTTTATCATTTGTAAGCAGAAGCTGTCAGTGGTAATTAAGGGCCCATTTAATATCAATATTTATTGGCAGGAATTCCAGTTAATCTTGCACATCTTTGGTCCTCGATATATTTTTTCTAAGAAGCTGGTCTTTTGAATTTTTACAGTATTCCATTTCACAAGATTTTGTCTTTGGTTTACAGTGACAAGTTAAAATTAATGTAATGTGGACATTTGAAAAAATAGGTGTTCAACTCGAGCAAGTGTATTTGGGGCTCCGATCGGTCATTTTCATTACGATTGTTGAAATTTTACTTTTTATTTTTTTTTCTATCATTCCAACTCATGTCTAGCAAGAGTAGTGAGCTTCAAAAAACAGTCTTGAATAATACAGATCCTACAGGTCTGTATACTCGACCAGACTGTCTTAAAAATGGAATACCAGGGTTTGTTTGGTATCTAGTCAAGACTCCTTAAGATCAATTACACCATGTTTGTCATGGGATGATTACTGTAAACAATGATCATTATATTATAAGTGAACTTCAGCGGAGCGAAGTTGATATGGTGTAGTTACCTATTAATCTAATGCAGTTTTTCTCTATTATATTACTGATTTCAAACATTTTTGGAGCACAGATGAGAATTTTGACTATAGGGGATAATTCTGTGTGGTTTGCATTTTTTTAACATTTGACCAAGACTTTTAAAAGTTTCCTTCATGACAGGGATTATCTTTCAGCTGTAAAATTTTGGATCAAGTATGTTTTTATCATTCTCATGAATGCATTTTATCCAAGCTTCCAGGCATTTGTTAAAGTTTTTTTTTACTCACAACATATTTCTTGTTTTTATGGTGTTTATTATGACAGTATTATTTTTCAAATGTTCTACTGTAATTGATCTTTTCTATAAAATGATATTGATGAAAATTACATCATACCAGGTGAAGGATGTCCAGTTGCTCAAATGGATTATGATTTATCTAGTAACATTGTAAGTTACTGTATACCTGAAAACATACAGAATGTTCTGATGGAGAGAATCATCCCCATAGTTGTCAAATAACTTATCCAGATGCTGTAAGGAGGTTTTAGACAAACCAACAAAGCTATCTTTTATAATCTATTTATTGCTGCTTACAAGTTAAGTGCTTCCATTTTCTGTAAATTATTGTGTTTTATGGATGAAGAGGAAAATGGAAGCAGGGGAAGGTACTGATACTTGTGTCCCCACAAGATACTTGAAAAGTAATTCCATTATTTATTCATTCCCAGTAGATACTTTTTTTCTTGTATAAAAAAGATAAAATAGTGCTGTAATATTGTGGAAAATTGCTGGTGATAATAATGTCATACAAAATGGCATTTAGTAATTTTTTATAAGATGCAGCATTGCAATATTGGTGAAGAGCACATTAATTTCTAGGTGTTCTTTTTAACCACTGCATTAGTTTTTTTCATATTAAAGAAAACTATATTCATACACTCCCAATAGAATCTGAAAATTAACATAGACAATGTTAAAGATCATACTATAGCAAGTATTAAGTTTTATTATTAGAATGTTAAACATTATGTTTTAGATACCTTATTGGGCCAATAATCTTAGTCAAGGTTTAGCAGCTTATACAGGTTTATTTCTTTGGTTTCCATTTATACATGCTGAGCATGTAAAGAAACCAATTTTGTTTAACATTGGCTAAATTGTTTATAGTAAATATATAAGGTAATCTAATCTGAATCAGAAGTATTTATCATCAGACTGCTGAAACTCAAGTAAGTCTCAAGTAAGTCTAACACGAAAAGAGTCATGTATATTACAGTACCTAATAAGATTCACTTGAAATCCCCAGTGCACACAATGTAGTCTGTTATCTTCAACAGTAATATAAGATGAAATTGTAAATGGACACTAGTTTTTTGACCTATTGACAACCTAAAAATAAATTTGCTCCAAGGGAGATACAGACCATTATCTTTTATACTATAGGAATATCCTTCAGTGCCAACTGGAATCATCGCTGAACTTCCAAGAAAGTAGTTAGTGATTAAGGGGGATGAGTGAGAGACTACCCCTCACTCATTCACCGAAACTAGCCACTTTCTTCAGCCACTGCCATGTGACATTTTGCTTAGCTCCACCAAAGTTGATCTTGTGTATTTCCTTGTTTTCTGAGTTTTTTCTTGGAGGTTTGAAGGATTAGTCCCTTCTTCCCCTCCATTTTTCATTATTTCCCACTATTTTGTTTATTAACCTTTAAAATTTCAGCAGTATTAAGTTGAAGGGGAGATTGTATTGCTAATGATAGGTGATGAGGTTTCAGTCAAGTGTCAGTTACCTCTTACCTCTTTCCTTTGTCTACCCGTCTTTCCAGCTCCTTCCTTGTTCTTACTCCTCCTGAGGAGGGGGCCAGTTGTCAAAGGACATGGGATCATACTCATTCGACTATGCATCATCTGTAAAGCCTGCTGCTACTGCAATTAGTGAGGAGGGGAAGCTCTCTCCTGCCACTACCTGTCCCTTGTCGTTGAGCTCACCTCCTCCACCTCTTTCTTCCCTTCTCCCTTACGATAGGAGGGATAGAAGGGGTCTGACATCTCACATGAAGTCTTTATTGCTCATGAGTGCTCTTCCTTTTCGAAGGGGGCCAGAGGTTCTGTCACTTGCATGTGAGCCTTTTAGCCTTGGGCAAGTCAGGTATGGGTTCCCATTACCTAACCACTTGACATGATGCTCTCTTGCATAAAGCTGGGACATGACCATTTTGCTATATGCTTACATTCACTCCTGATGAGAACCCAAGGCTATTGAAGTATGTACTTAGGGGTAGTCCAGCATTTGCCTTAGAAAATTTATATGGGAGGGGAGTGGCTTTCAGAAAAATATATGGGAGGGGAGTGGCTTTTCTCCTCCAAGTACCCCAGCACAGTATTGGTACATAGACTGTTTGGATTGTGGCGAGCCTAACAATGTCGAGGAAAAAAATGCTGCTAACCTGTTGTGAACCTTATTAAATGAGATTTTGACAGCCAGTCAAGAGGTAAAGAAAGTGTTCCGACTGCTGTGGTTGCATTCTGCTCGTGGCATTTTGGTCAG
Source organism: Macrobrachium nipponense (assembly GCF_015104395.2). NCBI lineage: Eukaryota > Metazoa > Arthropoda > Malacostraca > Decapoda > Palaemonidae > Macrobrachium > Macrobrachium nipponense. The sequence goes on along the minus strand of NC_061098.1, from coordinate 15,888,585 downwards.
GTTAACTTCCTGATCTGTAGATAAGAGTTCCTATTCTTCAGCAATCAAGCTTATAATTTCCTTACAAACATGTAGAATGCCTTGGTGATACTGGCCATGACTCCTTCCACAAGAGAAATGACTATCATAGGCTTCTGGTTCTCACTATATGGTGAAGTTTAGATTCAACACGGGTATGAAGGAAGAGTAGTTTTTTCCTATTCCTCCCCTTCACTGCACGTTCATTTTCTCTTTCCTTAGGGAAGGAACAAGAAACCCCCTCCTCAGATTGGTGTTGGATTCGATATTACCCCATTTAGAAGTAACGAGGAGTTGGCAGTAGGGAGGGGAACAGGAATCCCAAGTTATCTTTTCTACCAACCGAATATTATCAGCCCTAGTGGCAGCAAAGTGAACTGTAGCCTTTCCTGTGGGTGTGACTAGGCCTTTAAATTCCTGTGTTAGGAAGTAAGAACATTTCAACTCCAATACGAGTATCCTAGGCCTTTTTTCCTTCAGGAAAAGGAATGAAGACTTCCCCACCTCTTCTGTCGTCCTCAAGCTACAACAAAGTAGGAGGGAAGGTGAAAGAATGAGGAAAAGGGTGGTAACTGTATGTAACATTCCCATTCAAAAATGGTACAGAGACAGGAGTGGATTCCTGGATTTTATGCCTCTGGGGCAGTCACCATAGTCTTATGAAGAGTGCTACCTTCTTCTCAGACAACACATTGTCTTACCTTTCCCTCATGTTCTCCAAGATCTGTAGCCTTGCTGGCAGGGTTTAAAGGAGCAAAAAGTTGTTAGGACCCAAGAAGTTGACTTGGACTGCTGCTGGGTCTAAAATCCTATCCATTGAGGAGGATGTATATGGTACATAATCTTTTAGATGGAATGGCACAAGCTGTGCGGTAGTCCATCATAGGGTATGTCTTCATGCTTACATATTTCAAAGAAACATGTATATTTGAACACCTGTCCATGGAAAAAGTTTTCCTCTTTTTAGCTGCTACCAGGCTTTCAATTTCAAAATTCTGAGATAGCTGTACTGGTACTTATTGTTAATTGCATTGAAGGGAGGTTAAACATTCTTCAGGATTGTTTAGGGAAGGAAGGGTGGTTCTGGCCTTAGCACTTACCTCATCTACAGGCCTACGTTCTTGGAACTAAGTATTGCTTCCCTGCAGGTTTCCAAAACTAATTGATAGGATACTCAGCAGTGCTTTCATTACAAAACATCTTCAGTGGGAACTTTGCCAAGCAAAGATAAAAGTTCTGCTGTTGCTTTGCTTTGTGGCATTTGCAGATACACAGTGGATGATTTGCCACATCATTGGGATGTCTGCCTGTAGGAAATGGGCTTTATTCTGAATCAAAGTGCTACCAGGTGCACAATATTTTCCAGTTGCATTCAGTTTGTCACGTGTAATAGGGACAACCTCCCTTCTAAGTAATTACTGGTATAAAAGATGGTTTGTATTTCTTCAGGAACAAATAAATTGTTCAAGTAATTTTTATAGTTTCCAAGGTACACAAACCAATCATTTCTATACTAAACCCACCCCAACTACTCCACTCTCTCTCCACAATCAATGAATTAGTGACTAGCAGTGATAAATGAGTTATTCCCTCAATCACCCCCTTAACCACCAGTTACCAAGTTTAATGACCAATTCCAGCTGGTGCAGAAGGATACATTTATATAAAAGACACTGGTTTGTATACCTAGGAAAGATGCAAGTTACTTTTTAAATTTTTTAAATTTATTTAATGCTGGTACTGAAAGCAGGCATTCTGCTTTTCTTCTAGGTACTGCTATTTATAATAAAAAAAAAAAAAATAGAACAATGGCAATTTTGAATAGCTAATCTTGAAATATATAAACTAATATTTTTGTGACGAATATTCTAAAAGAAAATCACAAAAAATGGAAATATCTGACATGTTTACCATAAGCTTGTAGGATAAACAAAAACATTAGACAGGGAAACCCTGACCAGCCAAGAAAGTTAAAGCTATGCTAAGGCAGATGCAAACCTGATCAGCTAAGAAAGTAAAAGCCATACTTAGGCAGATTTAAAATTTACCGAGCGCTTGTCAACATTTGTAAAACTTGAGTTGAAGACCAAGTAAAGCCAACTTGGGTTCAAGATCATCTCATGATAAATGCAAAAGCAAGCAAGCAAGTCTATAGCTAAACTCCAACTTGAAAATTTAATTGGAGATTCAAATTAGTCTCCCAAGTTAGTTCATTTCAAGAAAACTTAATGAATGAGGAAGGCTGTCTCAAAATGGTTTTTGTACAGTTTTTTTCTTCCCCATTCCTACTCTCATTATTTGGTCCAGTATCTGTAGAGATCCAATCTGTGCCTACCCAACTTTAGCAGACCTTTAGTCTCAAGGCAGTTTTGACCTTGATTTCTGCGCTTGGAGTGTAAAAAAAAAATAATTTACAATGGAGTTACTGCCTTGAAGTCAATCATTTCATTATATATCAGTTTGCATTAAATGTCTTATTTCATTGTATAATTTTTATGGGTCACCATTTACTAGCTCATAATGAAGTTAGGTGTAGCGACTTTCTCACAGTAATGAATGCTTCCTAGCTTGAAGTCTTTATTTGGATAATTAATTTACTTTCCTTGTAATAACATTGGATAGATAAAATTCAGTTGTACAAAAAATTGTTAAGTCTCTTGTGTGATAGGATGTTTAAGACAAAAAATATAAAACCAAAGTTGTTGTTGTCCTCATTTTGGTATGCTTAAATACTTCAATGAAGTATAAGAACATACTGGTTGGGGACTAGCTTTATCTTGTACAAGCAGTGATGGAATTCTACTGTATTTTACTCTAAGTGATTCCATAAACACTTGGTCACCTAGTCCTTATCATAACATTTCTTGTTCAATGTAGTACTGTAATCTATGACAGAATTGCCTTGTTATACATTAGATTTTCATCTTACTGCTACATTTTCTATTTGATAATACTTCTGTTGCTTTTCCTTAGGATAAATATATTACAATGTGGATTTTCCCAATATTTTATATATAGTTTTAATTGTATCCATGGACTATGTGTTTGTAATAATAAAGTTGATCTTTGCTATATTGATATACTGTAATTTGAAAAGACATGTTAAATGTTACAGGTGATGCAGGTTAATTATTTCCCTACAGTGTGGGTTCTGTTCCTTTTACAGATATTTGTCCGAATAAATGCTTTTGGTGCACAAATGTTAGTGAGACTGAAGTCAGTGAGTGGTTGACGATACACACTTGGGCTTGTGAGGCATTAAATTCTAACAGCATGGTCACACTGAGAAATCAGCATAGTACCCCAGTTTTGTATTCCTGGCTTTGTCAGAACACTGGTTTTAATTTATGTAGAGGATGTGACGTTCAAAAGGAAAAGTGGTCGACTGTAAAACGTTGTGGATGAAGCACGACAAGGTTTGTGCAATAGGTAAATGTACGTCAAATTTTGCCAAGGCCAGCAAAACTCAATATGTTAAACAGTACCGAGAAATTAACCGAACGAACTTGGCAGTATTATCAGTAGCAGCATATCAGTGAGGGGGCACTGCTCAGTGAACTTACCTTTTGTGATCTCAGGTAGGTGTTGGGACATCATTGAGGTCTGATAGAATTGTGAACTTGACAAATATAAACAAATGATGTGTCTATTTTGTAATGAACTTGAAAGTTCAATATTAAGCAACTTTAAATAAAATATTTTTTAATTGATTTCACAAAAGAGCTTAATATAGATGTCCCGATAACCTCAAGTTGTATGCTCTCCAGCTCGTGCTAGAATACCAGTCCCATCTTTGATATGTATTCATATGTTCTTAAATAAAATATACAATTGTGTCAGGTTTTTATTTAACAGTTCATCATTTTATATAATTTTCTCTTGAAAAGTGTCAACAAAAAATGTAAATGGATTCAGCCAAGCACTAAGCTATTGCCAAGTGTTACTTGACGACCAACTTTTGGCCATACTACAAGTCATGTGAGAAGGGTTACCAGATAAAGCATGTGACATTATGCCACTGGTGGACAGGAACACCTTCACCTTCTCTGTTGGGGCCTGGAGTGTTCTGCGAAAAAGATGTGCAAAGTTTATGAAAACCGGACACTTCATCATTGGTACCTCTTTGCACTGACAAAAGCTAAGACATACTTCAAGTCAAATGGATGCACTGTCAGACCTCTGCTTACGAGTGGACAACTGGATCTCTTTATACATCACTATTTACCAAGGAGTGGCATTCATTGGATGATGCTTCTTCTTGTCTAGTCTTGGGATCACATCATGGCAGAAGATAGAAGACAACTCCATGAAGAAGTGTATCACTGACCAAGTACAATAATCATAATAATGTTGTTCATGTTTTTATCAACTGCACAAAAAAAAAATAAGCAGCAAGGCAACACAAAAAAAATCACCAAACAAGCAAAAAGTTGGCTTCCCATCAAAGTTTTCAACCATCAGAGTACAGTAAAGTGTAGCATATCTGTACTATCCAGCGAGTCATGACAGAAGGTTAGTGAGGTGTCTTCCCACACTAACTCCCTCTTCTCCACCAAGTTAACTACCTTGTCATAGAGTTCAATGACCGATCAATCTCACACCAAAGGATACTCCTGTATAAAGGCACAGGTTTGTATTTCTCTAGGAATAATTGGAAGTTGAGGAAATTAACCAAAACACTTGAGAAAAATTAAAAGAATATCACCATAATGTTCCAATTTAAAAAAAATAATACCAAGAGAAAGAGCTTCCCCTAAAGACAACAAACACAATACTAATGACTTTAACAAAAACAAGCTGTGAAACCAAAATAAAAAAAATGAAAGACACCAACCAATATCAAGAAAAATTAATCCATCACCACAAATACCAAACCAGACAACAGAGGCCTCGTCTCAAAATATATACCAAAAAGGAAAAGAAACAATAAAACAAAATGAATGTGAGTGAAAAGGTAATCAAGCAATTGCCAGTACTTACCACAAAAATTTGTACGACAAAACAAGAGGCAGAAATATATGATGACCTATGTAGATGTAATAGTACATGCTTCACTGAAGCCTGCAACGAAAACAAGAATATAACAAAAGTTGGTAAAAAAAAAAGTTCTGGTAATAAATAAAAGATAGCCCAATAAAATAAAGAGTAAAGCAAAAACTTTTATGAAGTAGAAAAACCTCACCACTCTTGCATAAAATATTCAATACCTAAATAAACAAGTTGAGATGCAGTTGGTCCTCAGCCAGGTTACACCTTGGAGAAATAATTCTCCTTAAAGACAACGAACCATTAGATTTCTGTTGACAACATATGGACAAACTAACCCCATCAATGGGCAAATATTTACAAGCAACATGACAAAAAGGAAGAGGAAACTTAAAATTTGCAATACAGTATATATACACAGATCATTTATAGCAAAATCACTTTTGAACGTTACATTAAAATTTTCAGCACTCAAGATTAAAAGGAAAGAAAACAGCTATACAATCTGTGACTAATATGGTTAACCAAATAATAATAATTTACAAGAATTCATAGGTAATCTTTGAGGGGCCCTTACATGACTGCAATTTTGATTACAATAACCTTACTTAGGATTTAAATTTTTTATCGCTGAATCTTGCAGGGAATGTAACAGATCACGTTCCTCATTACAATATTCAAGATGAATGGGAAATGTACCAGCTACACACACGACAAATCCATCTGTTCACGTGACTAAGAGACCAAAACAAAACTAACAACAAAAATTATCCAAAACGCTGCATACCCATGCTATTCTAACATCCTAACAAACGGTAGTCTGATAATGTCAAAATTAATAAAACAAAATCATTCCAATGGACAACTATGAAGAAAATTGAATCAGACTTCTCCAGCAATACTCCTGTACAAAAGTATGGCAAAAATTCAAGATAATAGAGAGGAATTTAGTGATACCAAATAAGAACTGAACCAAACCCACTAAATTTTCCAACAACAAAAGGGTTTATATCAAACCCAAAAAATGAGTACTAAAGTATAAGATTAGGAACCTCAAAATTTTCAATATCTGGTTTAGGTGCCAATCACATTTGTTTATATGTAAATGATCAAATATTATTGCTTTTAAATCATAAATTCTTCAATTTCAATATCATTTGTGCCTCCTCAGAAATTTGTTCCCTTAAGCAAATTGTTAAAAGAAAATGGCAAACGCACAACTAGCATGACACACATAAAAATATGATACTGGTGCCTACAGAGTTCAGATTAGAGCACAAAAGATCTGTTATAGAATCGCTAAGCTGACTGGAAAATTAAATTATTGGAGAATTTGAGCAAAATTAACTTTATACAAAAGGCCTACTATACCACAGAGATACTCAAGTGTCGAAAACCTTAAGAGATAATGAATGTGGTCATTTGCCAATTTTTCATTGAAAACCTTACAACAGACTATACTTTTTAAGTACAACTTATTAATTACACCCAATCAAAACCTAAACACTGGAGACAAATGGGTCCAACAATTAATTCTAATTGCAACCTCTTTGAGGTAGTAGTAAATGACAATATAGTCAACTACCATTTAAATAGATGATTTTGCAATCTGGTACACAGTCAAACTTTTAGACATACTCGACTTACCATCAATAATGCTACAATAAAAACTGATACATCAGCAGGTTTCCAATGCCCCATAGAAAAAACAAACCACAGCAATCATGTTTCACAAGTGTGTTGCAGAAAAAAACAGATATGTAATGACTAAAAGATTAGATTATCGCATACCATTCATTAACCATTCTTAGGCTTAACTCTCAACACATTTAACTATAAAGCTCTAACATATAGAAGCTCAATGGAAAACAGATTTTTAATGTCAAAATTGCCTTAACATCTTCAATTTCAATAACTCATAAAATTTTGTAATGTAAATAGAAAAAGGGCAAACCTCAATTCCTCTCTTTGCCAAGTCAGTTAATGGCTGGATCCTAACTTATCATGATAGTGATAAGCTGGTGCGGTGTCATTTATTACCACTGAGCAAACTTTCAAAAGAAAGCATTTTCATTTTTGTACTGTCAATAGACTATGTACAAAGCTGCATTTTTATAGGGATAGAACTGGCAATTCTTTTCAGACTAATAATCTGTAAGGGAATAGAATGAAAATCTGAAAACTGACTTCTGTTTAATATAGAAAGTTTAAAAATTTACAATCTTCAGTTTAAGACTGTAGTATATTTGTTTCAATACTATGCTACTTTCCTATATCCTATAAACTTGTAAATACCTTGGTCATGATAGATGAAATGAAAATCTTCCCTTCAAAACCTCACAACACAATTGTGGAAGTGGGGTCAAAGTGGGGTCAGTGTTGTTTTACGATAACAGTTCTAACAAGACACTTCCAACAATCCGTTACAAAGACAAATGAACTTTTGATAATTTTCATTTTTGCATTAACTTTCCACAAGTTAATCACTTCAGAGACAAGAAAAGAAACATTATTTGTCACCTAAAATGAACTCATTAGAATTATGTTTACACAGCATACAAAAATATTAGAAAAGGTTTGTATTTTGTATTCGGGCAAAATAATCCGTGATACTTATGATAATACAATTACAAATAATTATTGCAAAAGATCTGAAGATGACCTTACCAAGAACACATGTAAGTACAAAACCAAAGCTAGACAACATAGATGCAACACACCAGGATTACCTAGTGAAGGTCATGGATTACTAAAATCAATCCCAATCATAAATCCTCATTCAGTATACAGGCAGTCCCCAGGTTATGGTGGCTCTGAACTTACAGCGCTTTTTCAAATACTGTATATATGCTGTTCTGAACTTACAGCACTTTTTCAAATATTGTATATTCATCCAAAAAATCAGTTCCAAGTTACAGCTGATGTTCTGAAGTTATGGTTCAACTAGGATTCTGAGTGGTGGTTTAGAGAGCTGTAGCCACAGGGAGAGTTCACTATAAGGAAGTCTCTCAAGGAAGTCTCTCCTATAAGGAGGGGGAGAAAACAGGTTTATTACCAGAGTAAAGCTTAAAACCTCGTTTCTCTCCCCAGGCTTACACAAGTCTCTCTCTCTCACTTTCATTAATTTTTATTCATTTTTATTACAATGTCCCAAGTTAAAGCATTTTCCGACGGGGACAGAACCTCCACCATAACCCTACATGAATCTTGCCATGTATCCACACACTAACATTCTAACTTCCTCTACTTCTCGGTATACTACATACATCTACTGCTGATCACTTTCTAAATAAAAATGCATCCCAAAAATAAACTACTCTTAGTTTATAGTGAAATTATTAAAGCTATTTGTTAAACATCAAAATTCCTCATAAAAACAAGATACTGCAGTCTCACCTTTCAGAAAATAAACTATATAGTATTGTATTCCTTGACTTTGCATTCTCTCAATTTAAACAGACACATCATTCATAGGTTCATCAAAATCACTCTTTGTTTTGCTCATATACTCATCAAGCTGCTGATCTAACTGCTCACGTGTGAAGTTCCCGCCATTCTGCATGTTTGCTCCGCCTCTGCCCCTACGGCCACCACGGTTCAAACGTCCGCCACGTCCTTGTCCCCTTGAAAAAACAAAATTCAGGTAAGTGTGTACCATAAAACTTTGTCAGGTAAACATGTACCATGAAACTTAGTATATTTACTATGACCATAAATTTCCCCAATCTCCAATTCTAAATTCAAACTCCATTTCCAGCTGCATACTTCATTAAGTCATTTGGACTTAACTCTATGTTAAGCTTAATGATTTATTGCTTGTACTGTATTTACTAAAATTATTTTCTTCATGATCAGAAATTCATAATAATGTTAATTTAATTTACAGAAAAAACCAAGCTTTGGAGGTAGTGATATCTGGTTGGAAGGCATGCCATGAGATTGCACAAACCAGTTGACATAATTGATGCAGTCACCACAGCATCAGTCAGTGCCTAGCAATCAAAGCACAGTTAACCTAACACAAATCCTGTATCTTTGCTTTGGAGTGTCTGAATGTTTTGACAAGAGTCAAGCAAATACAACGGTTCCAATGCTGAACTACTGTTATCATTAGCTATGAAATCAATTTTAACTTTGTGACTGTATTCAAATTTCAACTGTTGTAATTATTAAATTTAAACCTCCCAAGCACATTGTGAATATGATGTGGCTGCTACACAAAATATAAATTTTCATAATAAAATTTATCATTTGGATACTTACCTACTGTTAAATTTAGCTATATCTCCCCAAAGATTACGCGAGTCGGCATTCAAACAAAAAATCCAATGGCTGCCTGGATGACTGTCTAGTTTACCTGTTCTCCACCAGTGTGTTTTGAATGTTTTAACTCGTCAGAATTCTCCTTGACAGCCCAGTAAGTTGTGGGGAGGCTGGGTGGATCTACTTTAACAGTAGGTAAGTACCCAAATAATACATTTTATGAAAACTTATATTATTTGAGATGAATCTTACCTACTGTTAAATTTAGCTGATTCCCACATTAAAGAAGGGGATGGTGGGTAGTGCAGCTAGACAAAATTCCACTCAGCCATTCGAGCTAAAGGTTTCTTGTATGAAACCCAAAACATTCTCACCTGATCTGGAATCCCTGGTGGATTTTACTACCACCAGAAGTTGGATTCCATTTAGGGAGCAAGGCTCTCATACATATGCACCAAAGAGCAGCCTTGCGGAGAAAACTGCTTCGATTCAGCCAGCATGAAATGCAAGCGGTATGAGGGACCCCTGTGCCTGGGTCCAAAAGCCCTATCAAACGACAGTCACTTAAAATAAATACCTTTATGATATAAAGGTACGCTCCTATACAAAATATGTACCTTCACACTCCCCAAAATATTAAAACCCAGGATTTAAACAAAAGAGCCTAAAGAATTGCTTTTTTTTTTTTTGGTTCAGGAAAAGACTACCCACTACTAGTAGTGGATTAAGGGCTTTACTGTTTTCAAACACAATTCTGTATACTTAAGGTGGTGATCAGGTAAAAACCGAATTGTACTTCCACTGTGTCACATCAATCATATTCTGGAGTGACAAATTGACTTAACACTAAATGAAGTTGCAACTGCTGCTCACATTATGAATGTTTACCTTCAATAAAGGTAGAAGATATCCTGGAGTTAGTTCTCATGCACTAGCCTATCCAATACGTCACAGGGGACCTAGTGTTCCTTGACAAAGTTTCTAAAAATCACAACACAAAAGGTTAACTTTGCTTCTTCCAGACTTACCCTTCACAAATACATTATAGGCTTTCTAAAACCACAAAACAAAAGTTAACTTTGCCTTCAAGTTTAACCCTTGGCAAAGGCATTATAAGTTTCTAAAAATCACAACACAAAAGGTTAACTCTGCCTCTTCCAGGCTTAACCTACACAAATACATTCTAGGTTTTCTAAAACCACAAAAAAAGTTAACTTTGCCTTCAAGCTTAACCATTGGGAAAGACAGCTAGGTTTTCTAAAACCACAAAACAAAAGGTTGATTTTTGCCTCTTCCAGGCTTAACCTTTGACATCATCTATGTTTCTTAAAACCACAAAACCTAAGGTTAACTTTGCCTCTTCCAGCATTTACCTTTGACAAAGATGTTCAAGGTTTCTAAAAGGATGATAAAATGTTCTAGGTTTAACCTTTAAATTTAAATGCCCCAACACGATAGAGGAGTTTCCTCTTCTTCCCCACTAAGGGGTTACATTGGAATTCTTACAGGGCACTGTAAAGCATAGCCTTAACATAACCTTCAGCTCTAAGGCAGAAAGCTAAAATAGTATTCCCTTTACACCAGCTTAAAGAAGGGTGCTGACAATAAATTTACTTATTAACCACTGCTAGTGCTAAATAAAAGGTTTTACAGTAAATTCAGATAAAGTTTAGACCCGCATCTAAACTTAAGAGAAAGACTGATACAGAGATGAAGGGGCTTCAATCTCAACACCTTACAGTGCTGGTCCTCGGCAAGATCTAAAAGTACTTGATGCAATAACAAGGAAAGTAAGTATGGAACGATAACTTTGGTAGTAGACTGAAAAGTCTTATCTCCTCTAAACAAAAAACATTGACATCTACATGGATCCAAGTGCTGAAAATTCCTCTAGAATGTGGGCACCCTCAGCAATAAACAGACCACTGCTTCTGACCCCTGGCCATAGCAGTTTTAAATTAAGGACAGATCCTATGATAACTTGAACAATTTATTATTGGGAGGAGACATTCTAACATCTCCAAGCAGTTAGGGAGATGCCTACGTTAATGGAACTGTATGAAGTTGTGTAGTAGAGTTGATTTCTTCTCAACGGAAGAATGAGACATTTACCAAGTGCATTGGAAATTTTGAAAATCATTTGCCCTGAGGCTACAAGGGCTCTACAGGAGACACAAAGCTATTCTTGAACTTGATATCGCTCAATAGTATTCAGAGTAGATACAAGAGGCAGGCCTATGAGTCTGAATTAGGCAAAATTTAAGGAAACATCCACTGCTCAAGCCTGAGGGCCAACAAAGTAGTAGTAATCATTTGGATGTCCCTGTTCATCTACATGCTAGTAAGTCTTAAGGAGTGCTCCTTAAATCCCACACCATGGGCCAAAACACTGTCCTTCTACAAAAAGAATGATCAAACCAGTATGTTGTTTCATTTCACTCAAAGCAGCAAACTTCCCACAAAGACTATTTCTGACTGGGAATAAACCTGCTAAGCATCCTAAAGTCTTTCCACTGCCCTGACATCTAAAAAGTTTTACCAGGTGTAGTGTTGACCATTCTATGTTGCATGAAATTGTAATGACACTAGTTAAACTCTGTGTTGCATGACAGAGGGAAAAGACCAAAACCTGGACTTAGGTTTAAGAACAAAATGGACAATTCTCGGTTACAGAGTCCCTCCTACAGTCATGGAGCCAAAGTTGGTTCTGGATTACTTACAAATTTAATTAACTTTATTTGTAAGTCGTAATTCTTACGCTGAAATTGTACATTAATTGAGAATGATTATCTGAAAATATCCCGTGAGGCCTAATGAGGAAAAGCCCTTACCATATAGGAAGCTTCCTTCAGGCCTAAAATTCTTCAAGCAGCACATGCCTATTCATCTTGACCGACAAGCATGCATAATTAAGTATCATCCCTACATCACTAGATAAGACTGGGGATATAGAGAATTAACAATATAATTTATAGAAATTAGGCCAGAAGAAGCAACAGGTCCTTGGCCTTTGGAATACTGTTGATAGAGTTGGCAAACTTGAACCACTGATTCAGTAGAAGTATCTTGCTCCTAAAGTCGACACCATCCACCAATGGGCAACAAGTCCCTGACATAACTTATAGAGGGCTGCACACTAACCCAAACAAAGTGGACAGAACAGCAGTACCTTCTAATAAAAACATCTTGAAGAGACTTGCATGGCTGTGGATGTATTGGTAAGTGGAATACATTCTGCATGTGTACCACAAGTCTGACCATTCTTTGGAAAGGAACTAAAACCATGCTAGAAAACCAACAAGTACATGGCAGACACTTCCTGTTATTCAGTCTCCAAATGTCCAAGAATATCTCCAATTACTTATGGAAGACTTATGAGAGATTTCTGCTGAAGACAATGGATCCTATAAGAGGGAGATTAACCCAGTGGAGGACAACCAAAAAAGAATCACAACTGCCCTTCACCATCTCCACTATGTAACATACTGGTCCCAAGTCTCTCCATGCATGTTAGGAGGCAACTGTCCTTATCCCAGAACCTGAGTCTGCACTTATCCCCGAAATGTATAAAACAAGACTACCAATAGATAATCCCTTATCGCCTTAAACCGAGCTGCATAATCAGAAGGAAGCGAAAGTGTTCTCACTTCTTTCAAACCGAGCGAGTATAAGCATGAGGACATTACCCTGCAGCATCAGAAATGAGTTGCTTGTTTTCTTCGCTAAAAACTCCCGCTGGCGACAAACCCTTAAGCTGACTACACAAACTCGCTGGGTTGGCGTCTCCACCTCTCTAAGCAGTCGCAGAGACGAGGTAACTTAGCTAAAAGGTAACAACTCAAGCTAGACTGAAAATCCATCAGCATGTCTGTCAGTCTCGAGTTCAGTTAAAGGACCAATAAGTGTTTGCACAGCAAGAGGCGGCCTTTGGCTCTCTGCGACTTTAAAAGACACAAGACGACAAGCCAAGACAGACCCATAGGAGATTTGTGCATCCGAGAAAGTGTTGGTTCTCTTCTCCAATATTAGAGGGAGCCAAAATACGCTAAGACAATCAAGACATACTCTCTATGTGGCCTCTTTCCTCAACAAAATGAGGATACAGGAAGGCGTAGTGTCGCAACAAATGCCAACCAGCTCGAACGAGTTCTTCACACTCCATTCAAATTCTTCTTCTGTCAGCAGGCGATGGGAGGAGACAGCTGGCAAAAGGAGGTAAACAAAAGAGCTTGAAGGATTGCTCTGTCTCCGCAACCCTTGGCGACAAAAAGCGACACTTTTCAATAAGAGGTGACAGCAGCCGAGTGCTGTATCGCATCCACCACGACTCAATGAGAAGAAGCTGTTTTCAGCAACTCAGGACTCGGCCAAGTCCACACGAGTCAGCTGCGTTCACACGAGTCAACAACGTTCGCAGTCCACACGAGTCGACTGAGGGAAAGAGAACGGGGTGCCAAAGTGGGAGGCGGTGGGAGAGGAGTTACGACAACGCTCCCGCCTCGTCTGAAAGCGATCGTACATACTTGAAAGCATTCCTATATGAAACTAAGTTAGAAATCTCTGAAGCTAGAATATCTAACTTGGCGAGAACTTTAGATACTACAGGCAGTGTAGACTTGAAAGAGAAAAATTAAACGAGGCAGTAGTAAGAGATTTGCCAATAGCCGAAGAGGAAGCAAGCAAAGAACGAACACAAGCTGCTAGCAGACGAGAATTTAAAATAACCCAAACGTGAGAGATAAACAGTCGACTGAGTCGACATATCTAAATGTGTAAAACTTGCTACAGATACATTATCACCTCAATAAAATATCTATACCTATATTATATATTACTAAACCTATGCATGCTAACACCTCAAACTGGGTGTTGAAGACAACAGAATGCGCCTACAGAGCAAGCACTAACGCTTACCGAAACGGTCCTTATGCGAACGCTTTAACGGTCCTAGGCAATTGCTTTGACGATCCTTTGGCGAACGCTTTTAACAAGATTCAGACCATGAAAAGGGTGAAGTAGGTATTGGAGGGCACAGAATCCCATCGTCCCAAGAACCAACCCGGTTCCCTGGCAACGGACACTACCAACTGTTGCAGAGCAGTCCTAGGCTCAGGCTACGTAAAGATGAGGGCACCAACACCTTACTTCTAACAGGGAACACGGAAAAGAGCGCACACTATGGAGCGATTCGAAACGTTCCCGTCATGAACTCCGTTCAACTGGTATTAGAACTAAAAATAAGTTTAATGTTCTAACTTCTCATTACGCTTTTCCTGAACCAAATGGGGAGCAGATGGCGGAGCTACAAAGGAAGTCAATACTAGCCTACTTTAATGTCTAGTCTGAGTAGGGATAGTCCTGACCTAACTAATTGCTTTCACAGTGTGTTAGTTCCCGTCTTTCCTATATCTGACATATTCAGGCATAAATTTGTCAGAACAATTCCCTCAACTCTTCACATCTAGTAGTTCCAAGATCACACACTTTACCCTTGCTAGTACAAAGGAATGTTGATCAACTTCCAATTTCAACATCCTGGTTACACCAAAAACATTCGTACATAGCCTGATGTTATTGGTTTTGATTCCAGTGGAAGGTATCCCAGGAAAATGAAATTACAATACTGTAAACAGGTGTAAAAAAGCCAAACTTCATAGAATACCAACAATCGCCTAGCCGCAAAGGCAGCAAGGAAAATTCTGACGAGCTAAAACATTCGAAACACACCTGGTGGAGAACAGGTAAACTAGACAGTCATCCAGGTAGCCGTTCAATTTTTTGTTTGAATGCCGAATCGCCTAATCGGCGGGGAGATATAGCTAAATTTAACAGTAGGTAAGATTCATCTCAAATAAAATGTATGTCATCAAGTTTAGCTCCTGAAATGCAGATGAACACTGTATAGTGTAGTAACAAAGGACAAAATGCTCATTCAACTGAGGTAAACCTACACTCCTTTAGAAATCTGTTGTTGCTGAGGGACCAGAAAATGTTGTCTTTGGCTGCCAGGGGTGCTTCAATGTTGTACATAGCAGTCAAAGAGGAGACTGAAAACATGGTAAACCAATACATTCACCCAACACTATAGTGACAAAGGCCCTATCTTCTCTTATTGAACTGACAGATATAGTTGAAAGACCAGGTAAGAAGACATTTTTGCCAGCCCATATTCACTTTTCACACTGAGGAGGAAGCTAGTACAAGAATACTGAGCAGTTGCCCTTGTCACTAAATGCTATCTAAAATCTAGAAAAAAAAAAAATCTAAACCAGAGGTTTTCAACCTTTTTCTCCCCTAGTACCCTTTCAGGGGGTACATTACTAACATTAAAAGTATAGTAATGTACCCCCTTCACTTTGTATAACGTGGAAAACAAAACCAACTCAGAAAAACCGTACAGAGAATGACATACTGTAGTAGATACATATCTTGGAATTAAGAAGTTTGAACATTGCATATCAACAATCATTAATGCACAAGTGTTACATCAAAGTTTCATTGTTCCCAACAAGAGGAAAAAGTAAACACTTCACTTACCTTGTTCTTCTTAGTCCTCCTCGACCCTGACCACCAGCCATTCCATAACCTCGATATCCACCTCTTCCCGGAAGCCCTCCACGACCTCCACCAATTGCTCTTAAAAATCTTCCACCACGACCTCCTCTCATGCCACCACGCATAATCCCACGGTTTCCACTACCTCGTACCATATTTCCACCACCTGTAACAAAAACATTCTAAGATAACCAAAATTACAAAAACCTTGCTTATGCCAATCATAAAATATAAAAGGCAAAAGACACTCTTCTAAAATAAATAAAAGATAGCTACATATTCATCTGCATAATCTTTACTTGCAGTACACAATTATCTAAACCTGAAGAAAAAATTATCAAAGGGCTTGAAGGTTATTTTTAGTTTTCATACCAGGGGATAGATCATATAAAGTATGTTAGTACTACGTATTAGTATTTTATCAAAATTAATTATAATACATACATAGAACAAACAAAATCCTGCAGACTTGCAAAAAGTTAAATCCCTGCCTCCACAGACAATATAATGAAGATCTAAGGAAGAACAGTTGCTGTCCAGCCCATCAGATGTTAAGCAGAATCCTCTCAATCCCAGACACAAAACAAAATATTGCACAAAAAGTACCAGATTATATCCACATCACCTATTGTGTTCAATGATGTTCCCAGAGACAGCCATTAAAAGCGGTTATTAATTTTTTTTTTACTGCTTCCATCAAGACTTGCTGACACCTCAAAACTATACTACTGATAATGGACTTCATAGCATTGTTTGGTTGCACAGTGATTTATCATTACTATTATAATTATTCAGAAGATGAGCCCTACTCATACAGAACAAGCCCACAGGGGGCACTGACTTGAAATTTAAGCTTCCAAATGGTGTTCATTACAAAGATATAAGAGAACATAAAGGGAAACGCAAAGAGAAGACAAGGTCAGTTTTCAAAAAAGAAAAAGAAATTAATAAAGATAAAAATCTAAGTGAATTATTAAAATGCAACACAAATTGTATAAGGATAGCAATGCATTGCATCATCCCTTGAAATATTTTTAGTTCCACTTGCATAACATCCTCAGGAAGACTGTTCCACAGTCCAATGGTTTGAGGAATAAAGAAGGAATAAAGAAGTTTGACATATATTATACAGAACTACAAGTGCACTTTTTGATGGCTATGCTCATGCCCATTCTACAAACTCAAGAGCACCAGAAAAGACAATCACCTAAAGGCACTGTTATGACACTGATGTACATATCACATCAAAGTTATTTTGTGTCAGGCACATTATCTGAGAATTCTAAATTAACAAAAATGGTCAGTTAACGTTTTCAAGCTGCTGGCACTACTGTAAAATGACAATTTGTCCAAAATTGCATTTTTCCTAACTATACAAACCTGAGGTCCTTTTACAATAGGAAGGTACTAGCGGCAGCTGGATAGGTCGTAAGCTTTCGAACAAGGGGTTCGGTAGTTAACTGCTTGTCCGACGGGCGCGCGCGCGCGACTGATAGGTAAACAAATCACTTTTGCTTTTGGCCCAAGCAAAAACTGCAGAGTGAGGGGTGGCATGAGGTGGGGCTATGTGTAAAAGGACCTCAGGTTTGTATAGTTAGGAAAAATGCAATTTTGGACAAATTGTCATTTGTTCCGACACGGCATACAAACCTTCGGTCCTTTTACAATAGGAAGACTCACTTCTTGGTGGGTGGAATCTGAGTCTTTTGTGAACAGACTGGTGTTCGCCCAACCTTGGAAGCCTCCCTGGTCGTAAGAGCGAGGGAGGGATCCAAGCCTCTGTCCGATTGATCGGGGTGTGCACCGCAGGATCAATGGTCAGACCTCTGGACCGAGTACTAAGAGAGAGCAAGCGTATCTCTTCGTACCAGCAAACAAGAACAAGTTCCTATTTGCAAGAGGCAACAATGTTATGGTTTGTCTCTTGTTGGCATCCACTTCCCCCCCCTTGTGGAAGAGGAAGTGGTGGATATTCGCTCCCATCCCTAGTGAAAAGGGATAGGATGGGGCTCTGTCGAGTAGCTCACCGGCATCTCGTCCTTATCCAGCAAGGTGATGACCGTATCCCTCTACCCACAGGGTAGTAGGGGGTAGAAAAAGATAGGAAGAGAAGCCAGTCACTCTCTCATTCACTTATCTATTCTTACAGTCACACAGGACTCGATGCTGTTCAGCCTGCTAGGTCTGGGTTAGCTAGACAACGTGTTGAGCAGCCACCACGGGTCCTAAGGAAAACGATCCAAGGACCTGTGGGCAATATCCAAAAGGTAGAAGGAGGTGCCAGTGGTCTGGTTGTACCAGACCCCTGCCTTCAGCCTGCGCCACGGAGAAGTTCTTGTGTAACTCGAGGGAGTGTACTTCTAGGTCATCTTGGTGCTGACGAAGAGTCTTCAACACTCCGCCTGGGATGTCGAGTTTCTTCAGAAAGCGCGGTCGCGCTTTCACAGGACAAAGCAGCATCTCCTTCGCATCGAAGGCGTTGAAGCCCATTAGGGAGGGGATTGTGAAGGACTCTAACCGATCGTCAGGAACCGAAGGGTTCAGAGTCTTCGCTACGAATTCGGTACGAAATCGAGCGTCACGAATCCCCATCCCCTGGATGCTTGACTTCGCAGGCAAAGTCATGCAATTACCTCAGAGGAAAAGAAGGGAATTGTCGTATGACCTATCCCTCTTCTCGACTTCGGTGATGTCCTGTACCCATACTGGTCTATCCGTCTGCAGCGAAGTTGTTCTCGGTAGTGGATAGGCCACCGACACTCAATGGTGGGTGTCGATGGTATGGGTACTGTGACAAGCCGTTAGGACGAAGAAAAGATTGTTATGGAACAACCGAACTAAGTCCACACGCGAGTTCGTAACAGACTTGGGCGCTCTGACAGCTGCCTACTGACTGCGTTCGGTAGGAGGCAAGTTGTCCAAGCACCCGAGCAAGTCACGTGACCTTCGCCTTAACAGGGTTATGCCAAGAGACTAAACAAATAATTTGTTCGTCACCGATGCCAGAAGGCAAGGTGATGACTCTCTTAAGGCATGTGCCCAACAGGCGAAAGTCAATTGCCTTCTAGAGACCGAGGTCCTTGATGGCAAGATATCTCATAGTATAGTTGATTCTCGGGTAAGGAGAAACAACACTATGTGACGTTGAAGACGAAGGTGTACAGAAAATGCAACCTACGTCTTCACAGCTGAACCGAGAGAAGGATTCTCAAGATTCTGAACCTGTGCTACAAAGACTGAGAACGCTAACCGCTATTGATTGCTGTCCGGTGAGGATCGTAGTTGCAATAAAAGCGGAGCGCTTCCAGTAATGAAGACAGGGAACTACTGCCTGAAGAACTGCTTCTCATGGGCTGAACATTTGGAAGTAGAGCTGTCAGGTCGGAGAGTAGGCGATGTCTTCTGACATATCTATTTCAATTCGGGGGTGGGGCGAGCAATGAAATTGCACACCTACGAATACGAGACATTTTGTTTTTGAAGACAAACTCAGATGTCTGCAAAAATCATTCGCATTATCGCAGTGCGATGCAGCGGTGACTAGTACAGACTTCTGTTACCGTGCGGTAAACAGAAAGATGACAGAGTCCAAGAGATATCTCTGTTGAAAATTCTCGCAATGTCGAAGGGCGATGAAATCGAGCGTCACAGCAGTAGATGGTCCTTCATTATTGCGAGAATCCCCGTTAATCAGAGACCTAAGTCCATGATTGTTGGGCAGAGATACGGTTCGGTAGTCAATCCAACCAGGGGAGAGAGAGACGTAACCGACCGTGCATCTCCGAGACCTAGCTGATACTGAGCCGCTATCAGGCAGTTCAATACGCAGTAGCTCTCGGTGACTCGTCATCCTGAGTTGCCAGGTAATCCATTATTCCACGAAGGAATACGTTCGGCTAGAACCATCGAGCATAAAGAATACGCTCGAGCAATTATATTTACCGAAACGGATTTCGGTAAATACAAAAGCTGATTTGGTGTTGTCATGACAATACCAAGTATCTAAAATCGAAACTGATAACTGCTGGGAGGTTGCAGGCAACCCCGAGTTGCAGTTCAATTAAGATACAATTCGTCTCGGTCACAAACCGTAGAGTTACTACGGTATGCGCTACCCCACGGACAATTCAACTGTTAAAGAATCATGTCGCGAGGGAATATACGTAGATATTTGTAGGTTCTGTACCACGACCTCCATCCTAAATTCTTTTCCCCTCGAGGAATGAGAATAAGGGATGGAGATCGACCGCTTCGTTCTCTTATTCAAGAGAGTGAAGGAGAAGTCTTTCCCAAAGGAAAGCTTCAATGGTGAACAGAATACCGAAGACGATAGTTCAAGCCAAACTGGAAGTTCCCGTCCGTTCTTCTCTATTCCAGTTAAGCGCCTACTGTGAGATACTCTTCTTTCAGCAGCGGTCTTCTTCCAAATGCTAGAAATTACAGGAATTCGAGCATAAGCGAGGTTCCCGATTATCGTGTAACAATTATCGGGTATTCTCGCTCACTTTGGACCGTGGTCTCGCCTGAGTGTTTGGAGATCGTAAAAAAACTCGAACACTCTGAGTGCGCTAGAAATTCCGTAGAATTCTAAGCACTCTGCGAAACCCCCCACGAATTCGTCAGACGATATCGGCTGGTGGTCCTCTCGATTCCCGTAGAAATCGAGAAAGGGGCAGGGATCCCTCCTCAATGACGGGGCTTACGTCAGGTAGGACCCGAAGGTCCCCCCGGTAGCGCAGCCCCTAACGTGGGATCTTACAGAGAAATCTCTGTAGGATCCCTCCCCTTTCCCTCGTAGCCGTAAGGAGAGAGGGAATGGGGGAGGAATTGGATACTGGCTCGCCTTACCCAGCGGATCTAGCAGTTGGAGAAGAAAAGGAGCAGCCATCGCCTTACGGCGATGGCCTCTCAGAGCCTGGGAAAACGTATCGTCAGGAGAAAACGTTTTCCCGAGGAGGGTTACGAATCATCATATGAGGTAAGTGTCTGCCGCCACTGTGAACGTCGTCTGGGTGGGGCTGATCGACACCTGACAGTAGAGAGCCGATACCGCTCCGACTCATTCCAGTCCTCGTCGAGGTCGAAACCTCAGGAGGACCGAAGAGGTATTTAAATACGGTGTCCGAAGACACGTATAAACGCCTCTGTCGCAGTAGAGGAGGTGAAGTAGCTTGTTCGACCGTCCAGAACTGAGAGAGCCTTCTTGTCCGGAGACGAGAGACTACCTGGTTCAACACAGTCGGCAAGCTCCGATCGCGGCCGACCCACCGTCGATTTGGGTTCCCTCTCGGGCCCCAAAACGACTCGAGCCGAGACGTGGCTCTGCTGGTGGGAGCGGCGATCCTTCCCCGAGGTCATTGTGCTGACGAATCAGCGCCGTAACCTCGGCAAAGTTCCTCTGGATCTCGGAAGTCACAGCATCTTGCAGAGTGGGAACCGTTAAGCCCTTCGAACAAGAGCATATTCCGAGAACCTTCCTCCTAAGAAGGGGGAACAGCGACAGCCCTCTCGGTCTTCCCCATCCACTTGCGCATACGTCCTGGCCGGTCCAAGAACCGTGCCTGGCACGTAGGGCGTCGTGGTGGGATCATGAGGGGCGCACCCCTCACGATCACTCCTCAATACCTCGCTCCTCCCGGTGTAACCCGAGGAGGTTGAAAGGTACGGGAGAGGCAGACCTGACGCTCCCTCGTCGCGCTGGCAGAACAGCAGGCTTGGAGGGCTGCAGGCGATCGTCAACCCGCGGTGACGATCGAGCTGCAGGCCTGGTCGAACCGTCTCGCTGTGGAGAACGGCTGGACTGAGCACAGCGTGGCCCCGATCTCGAGTGTCAGAAGAGCTGGTGCTGGTTGCCGTTCCCGATCGCTCTCTGTGAGAGCGACGGTCAGCGACCTGCAGGCTCCACTGTCGCAGTGAGACCGGTGCTTGTCCTCACGGCACGTCAACGTCGCTGGTTCCAGCCGTGGCTGGCACCCCGGCGAACGGGAGGACCTCTTCCCAGCCTCAGCCCGTGGTCGGTCGTGGACCGTCACGTCCCCGGGTAGCCAGCTGTTCACCGCGAGAGTGAGAGCTGGTCTGGTGAGAGTCGCATGAGCGGCTGTCACCAGTCTTCCGCCCCGTGCCGTGAACCTGACGCTGAGCGGACTCAGAGGTCTGGTTCCTGGCTGCACGGTCGCTGGTAGGCGACCGTACACTCGGTACCTCCCGCGAACGAGAGGCCGAGACGGACACCCTGATGCAGTGGCAGAACCACTGACACCAGGCGAGGAAGTACGGTGTTAGCCGGTACCCCTCTGGTCCCCGTAGTCTTCTTCCTTGCGGAAGAAGAGACGGGCCCCGACTCCCGAAGGAGCAGGAGGACCAGCGGAAGGAACCCTCCCGTCCCACCGAGGTGAGTGACGGGTCCCGAGAAGCTCCCGAGGGAGACTTCTTAGGAGGGAGGAGGCGACCTTCTTCTTCCTCGGCTGTAAAGCCTTAGAAGTCGAAGGGGAAGAGGCGGCGGCCGACGACGATGAAGAAGATGAAGACGACGACCACGACACCTTCCTCCTCTTCTTCGTCAGCTTCCTCAGGACAGACGTAAGATCTGCTATCCAGGGCGGAGCCGGGGCTGCTGTAGCCGAAGCCACAGGGCCCGGACGCACCTGTACAGACAGACCAAAGTCTGGGGTAGTACCACCACGAACAGGGACGACATCAGCAGGTATGGGCATCCAGGAACAGCAGGCACGGCCAGCACATCATCGGTAGGGACAGCCAGCGCAGCAACGGCAGGACAGCCAGCGCAGCAACGGCAGGGCCAGCCAGCGCAGCAACTGCATGGACAGTCAGCCCAGAATCGGCAGAGGTCACAGGCAGGCAGCACCGGAAAAACCAGGAAGGGGAGCAGCGAGCCAAGCATCCTGGTACCGGCGGCAGGTCCAGGGGCGAGTTCTAGGGCAGCGGAAGTGTGGTCGCTGCAGCGCGGCAACCACGAGCTGGCGGCGGCACGCCCCCCTCTCGGTACGGCGAACGGCACTTCACCAGCGGCTGTAGGCAAGACTGTTACCACGTGAGGCGAGTACACCAGTGAGGATGGGACGTCGTCACCTGGTTGCGTGGGTCACCACTCCATGGGTGACCGCAGTAGGCCCAGACATAGAACCGCAGCCCCTGGACACCAGCACGCTCTGCAATTGGAAGGACGCCCATACCTCACCAAGGTCCACCCTCGTGGCAGTAGCACCTGCGGAAATAATAGTAGTAGCGATAATGGGGGGAAATCCCCTCGTGCGGGGGTTTGATCCCTCCCGAACGAGTGGAAGACCCCTAATACAATTGTACATCGGGCACCGAGCGCCCTCCCCCGCGCTCGACGGGATCGGCGAGGAGAAGAACGCCGATAACCTCCCCCCCCCCAAGGGGAAGAGTCATCTGTGGGAACTGAGCGGGGGGGGTCTCGTTCCCCACCCCCGCACAGTCCCCATGTACCCAACAACAAAATAAGAGCCCTAGAGCAATCGTGCCATCGGCACGAATACAAGGCATAAGGATCAATTCCCTGACTGAGCGGAACTTGAACCAAATAAAATTGATGCAATCAATAATAAGGAACAAAATGAAAATGCATCTTGCAAAACGATTCACTTCACAATGAATAAGGGCTCGGATCGAGCGCATTTGCGCCCTCGGTACCGAGCGCAAGGGTGAAAGGTTTCATTCCTTACCTTTATGGATCAAGGTTTCTGGAAACCTTGATCCATAATGAAATGATGCAATCAACAAATATATGAAAATGAAAAGACTACTGCGCTTGCGATTTCACTTCATACAAATAAAAGGGGAAGGATCAATTCCCGTGAATAGTGGAACATTGATCCCAGTCAACAATGCAATCTCAATAAAAAAATGAAAATGAAAAAGAACTGCACTTGCGATTTCACTTCATTCAAATTAAAAAGGGGGAAGGATCAATCTCCGGGCAAGCTCGGAAACTGATCCAAAATGAGTATTGCTACAATAAACAATAATATATGAAAATGAAAAAGAATACTGTACTTGCGATTCCACTTTCATACTGAATAAGTTTCCGTGCCGAGCGCATTCGTTCGGCAACGGGCATACAGGTCAAAAAAATTATAAATGAAAAAGAGCACTACTTACGATTTTCATCTACACATTTCCAAACCCAATATACGCTCGGAGCGAGCGCTCCCGCCCTCGGCACCGAGCATACACAATACGAGGATCATTCTGGGAAAATGAATTCCCGCAATTACGCCCTTCAGTCCCGGCACTCGGGTAATCGGAGGCGTTGTGAACCAAGATCCTTTAATTCACAATTGAATTCAATGAAATGATTGTACTTACAATTCAGTTTCACTAGATACATAGAAAAAGAAAAACACAATCATGCGAAAGCAAACGACGATGAAGCGGGCAGAGAGCGATGATACACGTCCACACGCCAGCAGGCCGAAAGCAAAAGTGGTTTGTTTACCTACCAGTCGCGCGCGCGCGCCTGTCGGACAAGCAGTTAACTACCGAACCCCTTGTTCGAAAGCTTACGACCTATCCAGCTGCCGCTAGTACCTTCTATTGTAAAGGACCGAAGGTTTGTATGCCGTGTCGGAACAAACATGTAGTTCATGATGCAGACTCCTTGCTTGAATGCACAGCCATTCATCAAAACAATGTGTACCAATACTGAACTCATTTTGATGCCTGTTACCTGAATGGCAAGGCTGCATGTTGCATCATGTAACTACTAGACTGGCTATCAACATGTAACTAATAGACTGTGGCTATATACAAGAAGGCGTCTTGTTCAACTATTCATAACTGCATTCAATAGTTCACTGGAACTGGATGACTTTGAAGGAGGATAAGACGAAAAATCATGCATGCAGACTTACTACCTATCTTGGCTATTGGCTTATTCACAGCCAACATAAATCAAATGACTGCCATTAGGGTAAACTAACACTACTTCGTGAGCACTTTAATACTCGATGATACGTACGAGTAGCTAATAAATATTACATGAAGCGAGATTTTACTGGGTGACCTAAACCAAGACAACATAAGTAGTTCTTTACCTTTATTGCTAAGGAAAAGCCCGTCCACCTCTGTAACTTGACCCCCTTACACTATTCCTCGGAAACTTCCTGTCGCACCCTCGTAAGCACGTATTCCTCCTCTGCCACGAACACTTCCCATGCGTCTGATATTCTCATTTGTGGAAGTGAAAGGCGACCTTTGACGGCCAGTCGTTGTTTTATTGGTCGCTGCTGAATCTGCTGTTCTGCACGCTTCTGTATGAAAGTTTCATTCTTTTGCTGGGGCTTCTGAAAACCAAATAAAATATTCTAAGTTACAGTACGTAATTGTCAAGGCCTTCAAGTGCATAGTATGTATGGTAGCCTATGACTACTTACTAATATAAAACCATGTTTTGACAATACCATTCACTGTGTGAAATGCATTCAGGTGAACTAAGCAAACAATGTGAAGTAAAACTGCTACAGATGATAAACCACACATACATAATTTAGTAATGCACGTCTTCTATAGTAATGAAACAAAATGAATGATATGTTATGACTCCTGTAACACTACCTTTTTCAGTTTCAGAGCTGCTACTACGGCAGGACGGCGTTCCATCTGCGCAGCTAGTCTTTGATTACGTCTAGAAGCTTGTGTTTGTTGACGTCTTTCTTCTAGCCCTATAGCACCTTGACCTGAAGGCTTTTCTTGACGCAACACTGTAATCTGAGGGGGGTTTTAATACATAAAAATTGACAATCAATCAAAACTATATGCTAGATATCGGCCAAGTTGTCTGCATAAACCATTCCATATATCAACTACAAATCTATCAACTGTGAAAGTATCTCCAAAACTGAGCTACAAATGGTCTTAAAATCTACTTTATAACACAATATCTTTATTTATTAAAATGATAAAGGACATGGTAAATCTCTTACCAATTTTCGTTCTGTAAGAGAATAGATTAAGATGTTGTCATAAGAGACAGTGTATTACTATTTACTATATGGAGCTGCACTAATAGTCTCATACTGAATAATAAAAACTTTATTCTCCTAGACAACTCTAGTATTTATATAATCAAATTGAACTTATTCATAAATTCAAGAACAAACCAATAAGATCCAGGACAGGGAAGACAAGTACCGACAACTGGAAAGTTCAATAAAAACTTATGTAAACAAAAATTCAGGAGAAACTTGAGGTAATATATTCTTCTACACTGCATATCACTGAATGAAAATTTTTTACATTTAAAAGTACATGCCTTTGGTTTTTTTTTTAATTTAAGACAATCAAAAATTGTTTGCAACAACTACACAAGATTCCCAAACATTTTATGATCAACATTATCATTTTCTCTCCATTTCCTAAATAACACGAGTCTTCTCTTTTTCATGATAGCCCGTTTCAAATACAAAACTTCTCAAATCCTTAATTCTATATTAATCGGTCTAATGCTATACTAATCCTCATAATCAATAGGGTACAAAGGCCGGCATCAACTTCAAACAAATGTGGTGTTCTGGTATAAATTAAAAAAAAAATAAATAAATAAAAAAAAATCTGCCAAAATTTTATACTTCCAAACACCAAAAATATTCCACCTTTTGGTTAATGGTGGGGGTTCAGCTTTCGGGCGAGTGCCTGTAACGGAATAAATAACATTGATAACGCTGTAAGTGCCTATGATCTGCCAACAGCACCTGTAAGTGCCTATGATCTGCCAACAGCACCATTAAGTGGTTTATTGGTGCCCAAATTTTGATTAACATCGGCATTAGCCAAGTGCTGTAAAACCGAAACGCCATTAACTGGGAACTCCCTGTAGTTTGAATTAAGACTTGTTCTGAGACACAGGCTTCTAAAATTGCAGAAGTCTAACCATGGGATGATGCGTTGCATGTTATTTGGGCCCCAGTTTAAAGGGTGCCGAGGGCTTTCACTAGAGTCAGTACTACCTAGCATCTATGGAGAGAAGGTGCCATTAGTCAATTTTGAAAGTGCCTTCAATAAAATTTATTGTAACTTAATTCATATATATTGTATCCCATTAGTAGTGTTGGATATTTCCCACAACTACAATAGCACATTTTGGCACCCTATTGTATTTCATATTCACACTGCCACAAGTCATACCTAGCTATACAGAGAACTTAAGAGTTTCTAAGCTTCTTTTCCCTCATTTCATTCATTCACATACTGGATAGCTCCATAAATCACAAGAGTCCAATGCAGTCATTGTCCCTTCAAATACTATGTGGATGCTTGAAGTTATTTATTCTCCAATTTGTAAACATCTAAAGCTAGAGCATTCTGTTAAAAGGATGCCTCTTCCAATGTAAAATTCAATCAAGTTATTTCATCCACTAAAGCCAGATATTAATCTTAACTTATATTAGAAGACAATCTTCATCCAACCTCCATCATTAACATTTCCAGGTGTATTTTCAATTTAAGAGGTTCAGTATAATGTGAGGAATCCAAGACATCAGAAGGATCACTGATTTGACCTTGAAGGGGAATGCAAAACAGTCAGCCTATTAAGGAGGGAACTGCAATTATCAGAGTTGAATCTGGCGATGACACTGTCACTAACAATAATTCAATTAGAGATCATAAATCCTTGGTGTGAATTACTCCCACAATGCTGGCAGAGTAAGGAATAACTTAAAAAACTTTAAACTCACTCATGCCAGCTGCCAGTGACAAGGTAGCATATATACAACTGACTAACCAAAGCAGGCAAAACAGAGAACACACCCTTGGCTTTATGTTCATGTTATAACTACAGGCAGTCCCCAGGTTATGACGGTGTTGGCTTACGACGTTGCGGGGTTATGACGCTTGTCAATAGATGTTATTTCCAGGGTTACGACGCATGTTCCAGGGTTACGACGCCTACAATGCTCATCTGAGAGATGAAATATGACAACAAAAATGCAAAATAATAAATATTTGAAGGTTTTTTTGATGAAAAATGCCATAAGAATGCAGTTTACAGTTTTCAATGCACCCAAAGCATTAAAAGTAAGGTTTTCTAAGGATTTTTGACAATGTTCCGGCTTACGACGATTTTCGGCTTACGACGCGTCTCAAGAACGGAACCCACGTCGTAACCCGGGGACCGCCTGTACATGAATGCTTGGTATGTTTTGAAATTATAATCTTTTATTACTGTTAATCAAATGAGTTTATACACATAATGCAAACCTAAATTATTCACAAATTAGAATACCTAAAATGTGTAACATTTTTAAGCTTCACATATTATGCATGTTTGTTGTACAGTACTGTTAATTTTTTCAGTGGTCACCTGCTAGTAGAGCATTAATTTGACTACAAGACACCCAGTTGGTCCTATTAATGCTATACTGACTGACTTCCACTGTACCATGTAGCACCTACACAGTCCTTGAAGCAGGCAGGCAAACAGCATGTCTGGATTACTGCATAGAAAAACAACCAATAGGGATACTACTTCTGCCAGGGTGACTTAGATGAATACCTCTGAAATCTGATGTAGTACAGGGAATCTTAACTCTCTTATAAAATAATACAGACTAACCAAATGCACCTTTAACATGTGTGGAAGCCATATCCAAACCTTTCACCAAGATATTTTTAACAACTCTGGAAATGTTAAATAGCATTCTATTTTACTACAGTAGTAGTTCAAAATAAAAAATGCATTAAATCAAAGTACTGCATTCCCTTACAACCAGTTACCTATATCCAACCTCTGTTCCTTGAAAAAATTCAAATATACTAATGTCACAAAATGGTTTTTACAAAATGAGAAAACAGATGCCCGAGTGTGTGTAATACATTCTCTCAGAAATAAAAAGCTTCTGTTCCATTACCAATTAAGGAAAATTAAGAAATGCACTGTGAGGCTTCAAATACTATTTAAGCGCATTTACTTGGTAGCTGTGACATCTGTCATAATAAAAGATTTATTTTCCTACGCAGGTTACCTCGAAAACCTTTGATTACTGTAAAGACGCCGAAAATTCCTGATATGGTACACAGCAGGATACAGTAATTAGTTTACTTACAATTACATGCCTGCTGGTGTTGCCACCTCAGCCAGCTTGAAATGGTCCTCTTCAAAACTTCACAGGTTCAACTGATGCTGCACCACTGATGGCAGTTTGTTCACTAAAACAGCTTCTTGGACAAAGGAAATGCATCACCTCCTCCAATCAACTTCATCCAGAGCATATTCCATTAATAGCCTTTATGTATTTGGCCTTCATAAACACAACGCGGTGAAAGTTGCTTTGCTTATAACAACATGCAAATGGTTTTATCAGCTACCTACACAGAGCACTACAGACTCTTTCAATGCAATGGCGTGGTCAGTGGTCGGTAATGCTTCCTAAATAAAAGCTATTCAGCATGGTATTTTCATGATTGGTCATGTATACATCTGTCACTGAATGCTTGTCTCTTGTTGAAGTTTTAAAGATGTTGAAGTAAAAACGTACCACAAATGACTTCTGCATTTTTGTCTTCTCACAGTAGGCTGTGGATTGCTAAGATGTTCAAGACCAGCAAAATGAACAATAATGGCTGATGTAAAATAATAGGTTTCAATTTTTTGCAGAAGGTGAGTCAGTGTTAACATAGCATTTTTAAATAGGTAGCTCCTGCTTTCTTGGCCATTAATCAGTAAACCAAATAATATTTGGATACAATGTACATGCAGGTATCAAACTTTCATTCTATTACATTGAACCTACCCTCCAACTTGACTACATTGCTGTCTACTATTGATGCATAACAATGTAAGACAATTCATGCTTTACTGGAGGTCAAATTCTTTGCAGATGGCTATACGTTCACATAAAAATCTTGAATCTAACGTACAACTCTCCAAACCAAATGCATGACCATCTAACAAATGTGCAAAGATTTAAGCACATCGATCAACACCTGGCTCCAAGTGCCCATTCTTGATCATCAACACAATACTAGTACTATATTATCTTGAGAGTTATATCCATTTTTCTTCCCTTTCTTCTTCTTCTTCTTCTATCTTCATCTCTATCTCTTCTAAGAAAGATCCTGATCTATACTCTTGCAGTTACCTGTAAGACCCCAAAGCTGGATGTCCCGATGTTGCAGATGCATCGTTAAGAGGGAGACAAAACAATTGGGAAAGAGATCCAAGCATTTGGAGATGTGGGAATTGACACATGTCATGAGGGTACACTACAAAATATTTCTGCCAGAAAAACTTCCTTGGACAGAATTGCTTTCTTTAATAAGCAATTCATTAAGCACACTTTCTTTAATAAGTAGTGCTTAAGAGATTGTGGTAGGGAATAATTAGTGCACTACCTTGTAATCAAAGGTAATATACTGTGCTAGTTAGCCTTCAATAAATGCACATAATACTCACTAGATATATCAAAGCATGACATAGTACAACTAACAGACTTTACGATGTAATACTGTACTGTACTCCAAACTTCAACCCAACAGCTTTCTTTTATAAGCTAGTTGGCAAACAGTACAGGGCAAGTATTTGAGAAGGAAACCAGGTCTTTAACTCCATACTAAAATTCATATAATGATGGCATGTATGGTACCAGTCTCAGATCAGAGAAGAGATGCCAACTTAGAAAGGTTGACAATTTTAAAAGCCTCACCGGTCATTCAGCGACATCCTTGTAGTTGATTTTAATATGATCTTGCCAACAGACATCTGGAAAAAAAAAATTGAATTATTAATACCTTGAAACTAGTTAAAATAGAGCAGCAACATTAATGCAACTGCAGTACCCAATGGGAAACACACAAGAAATACATCAAGAAAAATTGGACTCATAATAGAAGCAATTCAACTATGATACAGCAATGTTAATAGCTACATAGAATTTCTTCAGGACAACATACCAGATTGTCATCAAAATATTCTTCCTGAATATTACAAAATTGCAGTTTGCTTTTAACTGATTTAACTGCTGCCTTTCCCATCTCATAAAGTCAAAATCACCTCTATATTTGGGATCTAATAGGCTGTAATACATTAGTAAGACTAATACATAGGAAAAACAAATACTGAAGTTGGCCAAAATACATACAAAGCATGGCAACTTAAAAAACACGTTATGTAACGAGTAAATTTAAAATCCTCGCGATAATCATGTATGGTATTATCTGAGGAATGACAATCGAGCACTAAAAATCTGATAATAATTACACTTGCCACTTTTATTCCAGAAATTCAATTTGTGGCCTTCCCTTCCATCCTATGCAAATAGCCCATTTTCTCAAATAAATGTTAGTTGCTGTTAAGTTTCCACTAAGATTTTCAAACTATGAAAATAGCTTTATATTGCCAAATTTAAATATTTGTGAAAATGACAATTTGTCCAAAATTGCATTTTTCCTAACTATACAAACCTGAGGGTCCTTTGACAATAGGAAGGTACTAGCGGCAGCTGGATAGGTCGTAAGCTTTCGAACAAGGGGTTCGGTAGTTAACTGCTTGTCCGACAGGCGCGCGCGCGCGACTGGGAGGTAAACAAATCACTTTTGCTTTGGCCCAAGCAAAACTGCAGAGTGAGGGGTGGCATGAGGTGGGGCTATGTGTAAAAGGACCTCAGGTTTGTATAGTTAGGAAAAAATGCAATTTTGGACAAATTGTCATTTGTTCCGACACGGCATACAAACCTTCGGTCCTTTTACAATAGGAAGACTCACTTCTTGGTGGGTGGAATCTGAGTCTTTTGTGAACAGACTGGTGTTCGCCCAACCTTGGAAGCCTCCCTGGTCGTAAGAGCGAGGGAGGGATCCAAAGCCTCTGTCCGATTGATCGGGGTGTGCACCGCAGGATCAATGGTCAGACCTCTGGACCGAGTACTAAGAGAGAGGCATGCGTATCTCTTCGTACCAGCAATGCAAGAACTTGTTCCTGTACAGGAGCAAATATAAAGTCATGGGTTTGACTCTTGTAGGCATCCACTTCCCCCCCTTGTAGAAGGAAGTGGTGGATATTCTGCTCCTATCCCTAGTGAAAGGGATAGGATGGGGCTCTGTCATATAGCTCACCTGCATCTCGTCCTCATCCAGCGTAGTGACGACCATGGCCCTCTGCCCACAGGTAGAGGGGAAGGAAAAAAGATGGAAGAGAGAGCCAGTCACTCACTCACTCACACATCCATCCACACAGTCACACCAGGACTCGATGCTGTTCAGCCTGCGAGGGTCTGGGTTAGCTACACAACTTGTTGAGCAGCCACCACGGGTCCCAAGGAAAAGGTAATCCAAGGACCTGTGGGCAATATCCCGAAGGTAGAAGGACGTAAAGGTAGTCTGGTTAGACCAGACCCCTGCCTTCAGGACCTGCGCCCCGGGAGAAGTTCTTGCGAAACGCCAACGAGGGGCCAATACTTCTGACTTCGTGAGCTCTCGGACGGGACGTACGGATGTCGTCACTACCATCAGCCATCATAACGCCCTCCTGATGACCTCACGCAGCCAGAATGAAAGAGTGTTCTTGGATACTTCTTTCTTGGTGACCCACGGTGCTAACGAAGAGGCGTCGACACTCAGGCCTGAGGTGTCGAGTTCTCTTCAGATAGCGCCGTAGCGCCCTCACAGGACAAAGCAGCATCTCATCCGCATCATTATCGGTGAAGTCCAATAGGGAGGGAATCGTGAATGACTCGAACCTGTCATCAGGGGACTGAAGGTTTCTGAGTCTTCGCAACGAAGTTCGGGACGAAATCGAGCGTCACGGATCCCCATCCCCTGGAGTGTCGTACATCATAGGAAAGACCATGAAGTTCCCCTACTCTCTTCGCCGATGCCAGGGCCAGCAAGAAGAGGGTCTTGAGGGTCAGATCCCTGTCTGACGACTCTCGGAGTGGCTCGAACCGGTGTTCGAGTCAGACTCCTAAGGACGAGAGTCACCGTCCCACGCAGGGGGCCTGAGGTTCCCTGGGTGGGCAAGACCTTTCGAAGCTCCTCCATAAGCAAGGAGATCTCGAACGAGTTCGAGATGTCCAACCCCCTCAGTTTCAGGACGAGCGCCAAGGCGGCTCTGTATCCTTTAAACTGTGGGGACTGAGAGGAGCTTCTCTCGGCGAAGAAAAACGAGGAAATCCGCTACCTGCTGAAGAGTGGCTCTGAGAGGAGATAGACCCCGTCTACGACACCAACCACAGAAGACGGCCCACTTCCCCTGGTACAGCAGCTGCAGAGGACTGACGGACGTTCAGCCATCTCTGTTGCTGCGCTACGAGAAAAGCCTCTCGTTCGCAAGAGATGGTGGATAACAGCCAGCCGTGAAGACGTAGGGACTGGACTGCTCGGTGGTACCCGCTCGACGTGTGGCTGGGCGAGAAGGTTGTGCCAAGGGGGGGGAATCTCTCTCGGTTCTCCTGCGAGAAGAGCCAGCAGGTCCGGATACCAAATGGCCTGTGGCCATTTGGGAGCCACCAGGATCATCCTGAGATTCGGGGTGACCAGCGCTCGACTGATCACCTTGCGAATCAGGCTGAACGGGGGAAGGCATAGGCGAAGAGGTTGTCCCACGGGTGTTGAAGAGCGTCCTCTGCAGCTGCCCATGGGTTCCGGCACGGCCGAGAAGAACACCTGGAGCTTCCTGTTGTGCCGGGTGGCGAACAGATCCACGACTGGTCGCCCCACAGGTCGAAGAGCCTTTCCGCCACGTCCTGGTGTAGAGGACCATTCGGTCCCTATCACCTGATCCCGACGGCTGAGCGGGTGTCTGCTACTACATTCCTCTTCCCTGGAATGTAGCGTGCCGACAGCTCTATTTGATGTGCCTGAGCCCACTCGTGCACCTGCCGAGTCAACTGGTACAACGGGAGAGACACTAGCCCCTTCCCCCCTGTTTGTTGACGTAAGCCACCACCGTGGTGTTGTCGCACATCAACACCACTGAGTGTCCCATCAAGCGGTCCTGAAACTCTTGGAGAGCGAGGAACGCTGCCTTGAGTTCCAGAACATTGATGTGAAGGTGCTTGTCGTTCTCGTCCCACACTCCTGAAGTCAGCAACTCCTCCAGGTGTGCGACCCCATCCCTCGGTCGATGCGTCTGAGAACAGCTGCATGTCCGGGGGGGGAGTGCGCAGTGGCACTCCTCTTAAGAGGTTCCTGTCGTCGAGCCACCAGGCTAGGTCCTGCCTCACCTCCTGTGTCAGTGACACTGGAAAGCTTGGGGGATCCGTCGCCTGTGACCAACTCTCCTTTAGTCTCCACTGAAGAGACCGCAGGGTGAAGACGCCCGTGAGGGACTAACTTCTCGAGTGACGACAGGTGTCCGATCACAGACCTTGCCTATCGCTGAGGCTAACCTGTTTCCTGCCGCGACTAGGAACTTGGTTGGCTGCCTCCCTGAATCTGCTGATCCGCGAGTCTGCGGGGAAGACTCGCCCTGCTACCGTGTCGATCAGCATACCCAGGTACTTCATACCTCTGCTTGGGCTCGAGATCGGACTTCTCGAAGTTCACAACGATCCCCAGATCGCGACAGAACTCGAGCAGTCGATCCCTGTCCTGTAGCAACTGCGAGCGGGAGCTCGCCAGGACTAACCAATCGTCGAGATACCTCATCAGACGTATCCCGTGCGAATGGGCCCAAGCAGACACCAGAGTGAACACTCGCGTGAACACCTGTGGGGCGGTTGAGAGACCGAAGCACAGTGCCCTGAAACTGGTACGCACCGTCCCGTCGAGGATGAAGCGGAGGTACTTTCTGGAGGACTGATGAATGGGTATTTGGAAATACGCATCTTCAAGTCCACTCAAGAAAGCATGAAATCGTTCTCCCTGATGGAGTCGAGCACTGAGCGTGCCGTCTCCATCGTGAACCGGGTCTGGCGAACAAACCGGTTCAGGGAGAGAGATCTATCACCGGGCGCCAGCCTCCCGTAGACTTTTCCACCAGGAAGAGTCGACTGTAAAAGCCCGGTGACTGATCCGTGACGATCTCTACAGCTCTCTTGCTCAGCATGGTCTTGATCTCCTGTCTGAGTGCTACGTCCTTCGATGACCCTGGAACGTACGACTGCTGTTGGACCGGGTTGGAGGTGAGGGGTGGCCGAGATTCGAAGGGTAATAGATATCCCTCCCGAAGGACATCTACAATCCAGGTCTCGGCGCCGTAGCGCTGCCAAGTTGCCCAATGGCTGGCCAGGCACCCACCCCCCCCCACTTCCGGCAGCAGGTGAGGGGGAACGCCGTCCCTAGCGTTTCCCCCCCGTTTACTTACGATTCGATTCTTCCCAGAGCATCCACGGGATGAGGAGGGCTGGGAGGATGGGCCTGGTTACTGGATCCCCTTGTTAGAAGTCGAAGAAGACAGAGTCATTCCTCGGGGCTTCGACGCAGCAACCGTCTTAGCAGCCGAGGGAAGCGCTAGCCGAGCTCTTAGACTTGGCCGCAGTCCGAGGCTGCCCAGAAGCCTTCGAGACTGCCTGGTGAACCAGACGGTCACTGTCATCAGTGCGTCGTCTGTCCACCGCAGCGTCCACCATCTCTCCTGGGAAGAGAGACGTGGAACTCCGTAAAGGTCCGTTTCGAAGCCCCAACGCCGCCTCACGCCCGGCCGCCTGGAAAACCCGAGTAAGGACAGCGTCCCTTCGTCGGAGAACCAGGTTGGCCCACAGGTTCACCGTCTGGTGGGCAAGGAAGGAGATGGCTCTTCCCCCAGACTGGCAAAGTCCTCCTGAGGCCGAGTCATCTTCGGGAGAAATTCCCCCGGAGTTGGCTGCGACCTTAGATACTGTGAGGGACCACAGATCTAGCCACCCCGGAGACGGCCTGGAAAGCTGCCATGGCGGTAGATTCCAGGCCGAGTGCCTCTTGCTGCGAGAACCACAGGTTCTCGGACAGGAGCTGTTCGCAGAGACACACGCCCGGAGTCAGCCTAGCTAACTCCAGGGCTTCAACCTGTTTATTTGGGTCGGCATCGGGTCTTCAGATGGCACGTAAAACCGCCGCTGTCGTAGCAGAGGAGGTGGAAGTAGCTTGCTCGACCTGCCAGACTTAAGCGAACCGTCTTGTCCGGAGACAAGCGATTCAACCTGGTCCAGCACTGAGTCCGCAAGCTCTGATCGCGGCAAACCCACCGTCGGTCTGGGTTCCCTCTTCGGGCCCCAGAACGACTCGAGCCGGGACGTGGGCTCGGATGGTGGGAGCGGCGATCCTTCCCCGAGGTCGTTGTGCTGACGAATCAGCGCAATAACCTCGGTCAAAGTTCTCTGGATCTCGGGAGTGATTGCATCCTGTGGAGTCGGACCGTCCAGTCCCTCAAACAGGAGCACCTCCCGAGACCCTCCTCCCTCAAGGAGAGGAGCAGCGACAGCCCCCTCTCGGTCTCCTCCAACCACCTGTGCGTACGACCTGGCTGGTCCGAGAACCGAGCCTGGTACGTACGACGACGTGGCGGGATCCTGAGGGGCGCACCCCTCACGATCACTCCTCAATACCTCGCCCCTCCCCCCCCTGGTGTAAACCCGAGGAGGTTGAAGGTATGGGAGAGGCAGACCTGACGCTCTCTCCTCGCTCACTGGCAGAACCAGCGGGCTTGGAGGACTGCAGGCGATCGCCAACCCGCGGTGGCGATCGAGCTGCAGACCTAGTCGAGCCGTCTCGCTGTGGAGAACGGCTGGACCGAGAACAGCGGCCCCGGTCTCGTGTGTCAGAGGAGCTGGTGCTGGTCGCCGTACCCGATCGCTCTCTGTGAGAGCGACGGTCAGGCGACCGGCGAGCTCCACTGTCACGGTGAGATCGGTGCGTATCCTCACGGTGCGTCAGTTCGCTGGTACCAGCCGTGGCTGGTGCCGGCGAACGGGGGGGGGACCTCTTCCCAGCCTCAGCCCGTGGCCGGTCATGGACCGTCACGTCCGCGGGTGGGATGCCAGCCGCTCGCCGTGAGAGCGAGAGCTGGTCTGGTGAGAGTCGCGTGAGCGGCTGTCACCAGTCTTCCGCTCCGTGCCGTGAAACCTGACGCTGAGCGGACTCAGAGGTCTGGTTCCTGGCTGCACGGTCGCTGGTAGGCGGACCGTACACTCGGTACCTCTCGCGAACGAGCGGCCGAGCCGGATCCTGCTGCTGTGGCCGAACCACTAACAGCATGTGAGGAAGTGCCGGTGTTAGCCGGCACCCCTCTGGTCCCCGTAGTCTTCTTCCTTGCGGTGGGAGAAGAGACGGGTCCTGCTCCCGAAGGAGCAGGTGGGCGACCAGCGGAAGAACCCCCCGTCTCACCAGAGCGAGACGGGCCCTTAGAAGCTCCCGAAGGAGACTTCTTAGGGGGGGGGAGGCGACCTTCTTCTTCTTAGGCGGGGGAGCCTTAGAAGAAGAAGGGGAAGAGGCGGCAGACGACGACGACGACGAAGAAGACGATGAAGACGACGACGACACCTTCCTCCTCTTCTTCTTCTTCTTCGTCTCAACCTCCTCAGGACCGACGTTCAGATCTGTCATCCAGGACGGAGCCGGGGCTGCTGTTGCCGAAGCAACAGGGCCCGGACGTACCTGTCCGACAGACCAGCATCGGGAGCAGCGGCGCCAGGAACAGAACAACATCAGCAGGTGCGGCATCACAGGAACGGCAGTCGAGACGGCAGGAGCAGGAACAGGAACAGCAGCGGTGGTCACGGCAGGTACGGCAGACTGTGTGGGCGGTACAGATGGTCGAACCAGCGGCACAGACGTCATCGGTACCGGTGGGAGGTCCAGGGGCGAGCTCTTCGGGCACATGAAGTCCGGTCGCGGCAGCACGGCAAACCCAGGTGGCGGCATCACACTCCCCCCCCCGAGTTACGGCGACTGGCCCCTGCACCGATGTTGTGGGTGTTACAGAGACCGCGTGCTGGGTGTACACCAGGTGAGGACGGTGACGCGTAGCCGGGTGTTGTCAGGGTCGTGGTGGTGGTTGTGACTGTTGCATGAGTAACCGCCACGGAGCCAGCGAGATGATAGAGCAGCCCCTGGACACTCGGCACGCCCTGCAGCCCCAACGATGCCCACACCTGTCCGAGGTCATCCTTCACGGCAACCGCACCTGAGGAGGCAAAAGTCGGGTGATTAGAAGGATCCTCTACCCGCTCGCGCGAAGACGAGCGGATAGAGGACCCAGAATACAACTCTACGTCAGGGTATCTAGCGCCCTCCTCCACACTCGACACGTCAGGAGAGGAGAAGGACCTAGACACCCCCCCCGAAGGGGAAGGCGCGAGACGTGGAAGTTGAGCGGGCGGCAGGAAAGAAGACGAAGTGTCCGTCACCAAAGGGAGTCGCGGGAGAGCTTTCCGACGGACTCCTTTGCAGGCCTTCGCTTCTTCCTGCCCTCATACAAAGTCCACTGCGCCTAACCGACAGTCATTACATACATCACAGGGCTCGGCCGGGAGTGCATTCACGCCCCCGACACCGAAGCACACAAATATGAGGGTCAATCTCCGGGAATGATCTGAACTTCCCGCATTTTTGCGCCCTTCGATACCGGGCAAAGTCTCCTTGGGGTAGCGAGGCGAGGGAGATTCCATCATTAATTCACTTGAAAGCCGTAATTAATATGTAAAGAGAGAATAATTGTACTTACAATACTCTTTCATACACAATTACAACCAAACTTAGAAAGCAAACGACGAGCAGCGGGCAGAGAGCAACACACACGTCCATCCACTGTGAGGCCGAAAGCAAAAAGTGATTTGTTTACCTCCCAGTCGCGCGCGCGCGCCTGTCGGACAAGCAGTTAACTACCGAACCCCTTGTTCGAAAGCTTACGACCTATCCAGCTGCCGCTAGTACCTTCCTATTGTAAAAGGACCGAAGGTTTGTATGCCGTGTCGGAACAAAAAAATCTTTTTGCAAAATACCGTAACTGATTTTTGCGAAACAAAAAATTTTGCAAAATAATTGATCTGTACCTCTAAAACAAATGTTTGTAAATTCCCTAAAACAAATAATGTTTTTAAGTTCCAAGCAATTGTTTTGAAAATATGCAAATATCTTTTTTAGGGCCAAATTGAATACTGTTAAATAACCTATCTGGACCTCAAAGAGGTATAAATTCTTCAGTTTCCAATAAGTGTTTCAAATTAAGAAAGTATCTACTAAATAGCATAATCAATCACTTTGCAATATAGGCCTAATCTAGAATACTAATGCATCTGATAAAAGCATTTTTAGTAACCTTCCAGAAATGTCCCCCATCCCCCCACCCAACACCAACACACGTACTAGGCTATAATATTCAAACAGATTATATAGTTTTAATATCTCCCACATTTCATACAAATATGTCAATGCTTCTCTTTATGTAAGTAATCCAATGCTTTTGAAAAGATGAAAAGTGAAAAGAACACTATGGTTTCGCACATTTCATAGTTTACAAAGCTGATACTATATCAGCTCAAAGTCCAGCACTACAGCAGAAGGGGCGAGCATAGAATGACGGGAAAAGGTTCCACAGATGAAAACAAACCAAACCTTTCCTAGAAACCGTATTCTGTCCTTGGCCTAACCAGACCTTGCCTTCCTAACCTCGGCTTGAGGGCACCATGACCCTGTCCTGGCTGGAAGGGGAGCTCTGCCCCCCTCCCTCCCTAGACCATCCCCCCCACACAACAAGTAACACTAAACAGCAGAGACAATGGACTAAGCTTCCGTTCGGAGTTATTCCCCTCCTCATTCTGCAAACTACCCCGGCAGAAAAGTTGCGCATGCATTCTATGAACATTATCACATTAGGGGTTTTCCAGCCAGGTCAGGGTACAGTGCCCTTGGATAGGTTAGGTTAATGGACGCAACTTGACTGGATTTTCAGTTTATGTAAGGGAGACGGCCGCACAGATCTATCGTTGATAGGCCTACATATATTTAGCTAACCAATAGATGAGATAACTAGAGAAATCGGCGTTAGTTCCACAGGTGCCGTGCTTAGTACCAGCCCCTCGGGAGACGAAAGCGAAAAGCATGTGGCAAAATCCTCATTTCTCTCTCTAAATTTCGATACTAATTAAACTTTTACCAATATTTCTACAGAAGCAATCCGCGGTGGCCTAGACTATGGCAATTGACGTTTTCACACGTCATTTTACTTACTGAACAAGAATTAAAGTAATATTTATTCGGACGACTGTAATTAACCCCCCAGGCGCCAGTACTAAACACGGCGAAATACACTGGACGCCCCAATCCCTGGTGCATGTCGTATCCGCGGTTACGTTCCTTGCAGTTCGTGCAGAACTACTAGGGTAAAAAACCGCATGGTACAGGGGTGGACCATGTACAATCAACGTGTACAACCCCAAAAAAAAGTACATTAGCCTATAACGTGTCCTGACATCGGAGATGGGCATCAGACGCGACTTCTTATTAGTGAGAAACGGAGCTAAAGACATCTACTCCGGTGTCAGGACGAGTTATAATGTACTTTTCTTGGGGTTGTACACATTAATCGTACATGCTCCACCCCTGTACCATGCGGTTTTTTACCATATTCTTTAGAATTACCCTGCAAGAAACTTAACCACGGATACGACATCTACCAGGGATTGGGGCATCCAATGTACTATTTCGCCGTTTAGTACTGACCCTGGGGGTTAATTATAGTCGTCCGAATAAAAATTACATAAAATTCTTGTTCAGTAGGCAAAACTGCATAGAAAACCACAACTGCCATAGTCTGGGCCGTTGTGGATAGGTACCCTAGATCTACCCTTTTACCTTTAATTGTACCATTTACTAGGTAGCCTATGTAGTAGCCCTACACCACTTTTTATACCTAGCTATTGCCAAAAATATATTTCTATCTAGTATTAATGGAAATCTCTTTGCGAGGTCATTCTTTTACCTAAAAGCCTAAAACTAGATCTTCACATTCTCTATTTAAAACTAGGCCTACAAAGACCTCAATAAATAGCAGTGAACTGTCGGCTGTGACTAGGCCTAGGCTACTATAGGCTATGCCTAAAGGCTGGAACTTTCAAACCTGTATAGTAGTACTACTCAAGAGGTTTAATATAAAGAAACTACTACTACCTACTAAAAGCCCCCAAAACTCTCCATTCATTTGAGATATAATGCCATAATATCGCTTACAGTAGGCCTTAGCATGAAGGTTGCGTAGGTTACGATTGGCATTTTTAGGCCTAAAGTTACGTACGTTAAATTGACAAAAACTTTCACTTTACAAGTGTGGAGGACGAATCGCATTAGCTAAAACTGGTAAAATTAAAGGCTAAATATACATTTAATGGTCAATTGGTTATTAGTTTTCGTATAATTAGAATATTTTTGGGTTTATTTTTCGTAATTTACGAGACCTGGAAGCACCGTATAGGCTTTAGGCCTAAGCTAGGTTACCTACCTACCTAGTTATACCTAAAACCATCAGTATTCGAGCTCTTCGGTCGAACGTAGATAGACATAAAATTAGACCGTCTAATCTGATTAGACCGTAAATATGACGTAAATTATAGACATTTTATTATCAATAGCCATTAGACAGCGGTCTCAAGTAGACAGTTAAAGCATTTTTGACAGCTGGGCCTACAACGACCTTATAGGCCTGGTTTTCCTAATCAAATCAATTATTAATTAGATTAAATGGCGACTGGCCGTTACCTTGGTGATTTTTGGAGGGGAGACGCCGACGAAGAAGGACCTGGCGGAACGTGGAACGTTACGGGGAACCAGTAAACACTGAGGAGGAACGTAACCCACGCTCCCGTTAGTCGGAAACCTTTTTTAAGACTGGCCAACAAGCAAGCCAGCCGCGGGCCCGAGCGAGCCTCGATGCCAGCGAACAGCTCGTCAGTTCTTTGGGTTAATAAGTGTTTCTTTGATAATTTATAATGTACTTAATTAGCCATTAAAACGCTTTATAGGATTATTTTTTATTATCATATATAATATTCATAGACTACTAGACACTACCAGAGCCGTCATCTTCGAAATGAGGAAGCCAGCGAACAGCTTGTCACATCTTTGGGTTAATCACTACTCCTTTAGTATTCCTTCGGTGAAATGGGTATATGATAATCATGAAAAGCTTTAAAAGTTTTTTTTTTTTCATTTTTATGTAACATTTATAAGCTTCCGGAGATATATTTTCCAAATAAAGGAGCCAGCGAACAACTAGACATTTGGCTTGTTAGATCTTCTGGTTAATAACTTGGTAACTATTCCTTTGATAAAAATGGACTTTAAATTATCACAAAAAGATATTAAAAGTAGTGTTTTTTAATTTTTAATATAATATTTATAGACTACCAGAGAATATATTTTCGAAGTAAAGAAGCCAGTAAACAGCTTGTCATAGCTTTGCACTATCATCATCCTTCGGTAAAATGGACTTTTAAATGGTCATTAAAAAGTTTGTAAAAACGCCTTTTTTTTATTTTTATATAACATTTATAGACTACCAGAGACTACCTTATCGGAATTATAAGTTTGTTTTTTTTTCCTATTTACGAGACCAATGTATATAATGTAGTAGAGCTAATAACGGTCAGCATACACGGACTTATAATGGTCGTAAGCTTATTTGTAAAAGTTTCTTTTATTTTTTTTTTATATAAAACGTAGCTATAGAATACCAGAGACCCTATTAAAATTACGAGACCGAACCGATGCACGCAAACGTACTAGCTGACGGCAATAGGTCACACGTACATGGTGACATAAATTATTGAAAGTCTTTGCTGGTAATTGCCGTAGTAGATACTATATTATACAAACGCCAGAGCTTAAGAAAATACCTTTTGGTTGAATCTTACAGACATCATCATCTAACGAAACCCTACCGGATCAAAATTACAAAAATAATAGTACTACATGGCGTGACTGACGGCAATATGAGCTAATGATGGACACACATGAATGTCTCTGCTGCTGGCAAGTGCTGTAGTAGTGGATGGAGCATGTCATCGAATGGAAATATCAAAGATTGTATCACGCCAATAAAAGTCAAATTACATGCACTACGATACATGCATTAATATGTTATCGTGTTCCGGTGCCATGAGCCAGATAACTACGTTCGGTCACCTTCCCAGTAGGAACACTATATTCTTGATTTTGGTCGTGAATTGATGGATTTAAAACGCGTCTGCACGAGCTAGGCTTTGTTAATCAACAGTATCTTTCAAAATTGGTTTAATAACAGCCAGTTTCTCTCGGGTATCTTATATAATTTTCACAGTTCTATCAGTCGTGCATTCTAAAGTTTCCCTTTCAACAAATTAGTCTTGATAACATCAGCATCTCGAATTCTAATAGTCCTACTCCTGTATAAAACAAAGTAGTACTACTCGTCTGGTTCGAGACAAAATCGTACGTGCTTATCATTTCACTAAGATAACGTGTTCCATTACATACGCTTTATCTTTTATTGTTTGTTATCATCGATTTAACAAATACTATCTAGGAATAAAAACGTCAATGTTACTGGATGTAGTCAAGCCACAAACTACAAAGAATGGCTTTCATTCATATCGTATACCTGCTTATCACTGACGTTTCCAAGAACAGGGATATACCTACATTACGACGATATCACGCCATGAAGACTATATTTTTCCCCTGTATTTTTGTAGATCCCCTTTTACGTTACAGGATTGAAGATGGTAAATAATTCTTCCTGTCCTCGCTATTCGCATTAGCTAAATGAAGAAACACAGGAATAACTTCAATGGAAAAAGAACGGATGGGCTGAGAAACTACTACCATCTTTAGACTTAAATAGGGAGTTACATTTAGTACAAGTCCCTATGGGATCTCGGTAGCAAGTTTACTTACAGAGTTTTTTTTTT
This sequence comes from Macrobrachium nipponense, assembly GCF_015104395.2. Classification (NCBI taxonomy): domain Eukaryota; kingdom Metazoa; phylum Arthropoda; class Malacostraca; order Decapoda; family Palaemonidae; genus Macrobrachium; species Macrobrachium nipponense. Next base: position 15,844,930 of record NC_061098.1, on the reverse strand, counting down.
TTTTCAAGTCGAGAAAGAAGCCAGCCGAAAAAGGTATGGAATTTATTCATATCCACCAAAATCTATTTTAGGAAGTCCTTACACCTGAGACAAGGTGTTTGGGCGATATTTTGGCCATAACTTCAACAGCAGGTGTAGTAGTAGTAGTACTAGTATTACAGTCACTCCATTTGAGAGTGAACTGTTGATGTTAAGAAAATTAGGATCTTATAACGATTTAGACCAAACCTATTATTATTCCTAGAGCACCACATTAAAGCCACAATGTACTGGAAAAAAAAAAAAAAAAAAAAAAAAAGACTCGAATGCAATGAAATTTCCAGGTATACCTAAATAAAGTTGGTGATAATAAAAACCATTGTGTAAGCAACGTGGATGAGTAATTCATGACATTTCTCATATTTACGACATAATTTGTTAGGAAGTGTTAGGTACCGAACAGTTTTGTTGCTAGAATACCTACTTGTTTTCACGCTTAGGCAACATTGGTAATGTACTTAGGGAATGTAAATATATGCTAATTACAGAAAAAAATTCCCTTAATTTCATATTTTCAGTTACGACCACAAGTTTATTCCTTTTACCCAGTTCCTCATCTCTCTTGGAACCCTCCTCCTCCTCTTCGTCATACTATACCTTTGGACTGGTCTTTTAATAATGACAATAATGAACAATTTCACCATTTTCTAAAATAAAGGACACATGTTCAACTCGAACGAAGACGATGATTGCATGCATGAAAACACCTGGTATATTTTAACAGCAGTTGTTCTGGCCACTTGCTTTCCAGAAGACATGAGAGCCAGCTACCTGCACACTTGTCTTGCCTCCTTTTGAACCATATATATATAATATATATATAAATATATATATATATATATATATATATATATATTATATATATATATATATCTTATATAACTATATATATATATATATATATATATATATATATATATATATATATATATATATATATATATATATATATATATATATATATATATATTATATATATATAAATATATATTATATATATATATATATATATATATATATATATATATATATATATATATATAATATATATATATATATATATATATATATCTCTATATAATTTTGCCACCATCTTAATATTAAAATTTCAATTTTTTCTTCTATGTTCCTACACGCTTAGCGTATCACGAGTCCACAATACCTAGACCAAGAAATAGAATACATTAAAAAGATAGGAAACGATCTCTGCTACCCACCTCATTTAATTGGTTTATGTTATCAAAAAGCTCATAAAAAGTTTTATAATGTTGCTATTAATGAAAAAGAAATGCCTAAAAATGTACTTAGCTTACCTTATTTTCGTGGATTTGAAACCATAAAATCAATATTTAAATCATTTAATGTTAATGTAGTGTTCTCTTATAACAATACCATTAAAGATATGCTAACTAAGAATAGTACCGTAACAAATAACATCATCATTTACAAAATTCCTTGTAAGGATTGCCCATCGTTTTACGTTGGTCAGTCTAGTAAAAATTTATGTGTTCGGATTAAGCAGCATATGTATTCAGTTAGAACAGCCCAGACTTCAAATGCACTGTTTATCCATCTGAGTGAAAAATCTCATTGTATTAATTGGGGTGATACCTCGGCAATTGCTAGATCTAATGATTATGTTTCAAAGAAATTACTGGAATCGGCAATTATACAAATCACTAATAAAAACAACCTAAATCTTAGTCTGGGAATGTACCATTTGGACCATATATTTTGTAAGATGTTTATGAAGGACCTCAAAATAAATGAACAACTAATAAATGAGTCCCACATGTATCTAGTTATTATTTCTTTCTCTCTCTCTGGTTCGATATTCTCTCTCCCTCTTTCTCTTGCTCGATATATATATATTTATATTTTCTTTCGTCTTTTCATTAATAATAATTTTTGTTGGGAAAATGTGTAAAATCATATTATTAAATTGTATATGCTCCCTGTTGTTTTCTGGTGTGGCTAGCCTATGGCGACTCCTCTCTGTAGAGTGAAAATCGCCCTTATGACTAATCTAGTAGTGTCAATTTGTATATTAAGCCTTCTTTTGACTATGGTGTTCTTTGTAAAATCAGTTTGCCTCAGTAAAGGGTCCGAATAGGACCGAAAGTACTCGGCTATCTCGCTTTTTGTCATTTTTTCCTTCGTGGCAAAAAAACCTTTACCCTAATATAATATATATCATATATATATAATATATATATATGTATATATATATATATATATATATATATAATATATATATATATATATATATATATATATATATATATATATATATATAAAAAAATTGAGAGCATACGTTTGAAAGGTGTAACAGGAGCATGGAAGAGAACATGAAGAGAGGTGCAGTAAAACGAATGATAGAGGTTGTAGTTAGGTGCCAAAGGGATACTGCAAATAAGACGAAGTTATGTTGGCAGCATGAAGCCCCCGACAGGAGAATAATGGTTAATTTGGTAATTTCTTTTTCTGGTATTGTTTAAAACAACCTTCTCTGTATTCTTATTCACACTTACAGTAGAGGAATTACTCCTTAATATAGGGTTTAATGTTGCATAACATTATTGGTCGTCGAGAAAATATAAATAAATGTAATTCACAATTAAACAAAGACTGGGATTAAATTACCTCCTTCCAACATTTAGAGAAGTGTATTTTCTTTTTCTTTCACAGTTGCTTCAAAATACAAAAGTAATACTGAGTTTTGACAAAAAAAAGTATCAAAATTATCATATTAACTTAAAGGTTCACATTACCATCTGTTCCAAATTACATCTGTTAGAATAAATTATTCTCTTGTAATAACTTTTCATGACTTTTTATTCTTACCATTTACAAAGCTAATATACTCTAGAACAGTAAACTAACTTTAATAAGACCATGATTTCTCAGTTAGTTACAGTAATAACTCTGATTACCATGGAAAAATATAGAGTACAGAGGTTTGTCTTATATAAAGCATTTAAAAAAAGGAATTAATTTTGTGCTGTTGCCTGGGCAACGAAGGTACTGTAGGCTCACTCCCTCACCATAGCGAACAAGTTTCAAACTCTCCCTCAACAACATGTCTGGGCTAAACACGGTGCCACCAGCCGTTTATCTCCCCAGTCATCTCTCATGTTTATGAACTTTTGTATTAACAAAATACTCTCTTAGGGCAAGGTAAACCTATACATTCATATGGGGTCTCTCACTTTTAGTTACAGAATTCCTAATGATTTCTTTTATATTATGACACAACACTGAAAAACTCCACCTTTCTATTTCCACAAAATTTTATGCCATTGCCCCTTTATGTAACAAGTGGGAACCACAAAATATTTTAAAGCATGATATTTTACATAAAAGTAGCATAGGCATACTACACAAGGTCAAAAAATATTAAAGTATTTTTTTCCCGTAAATTAGTATAGTAGGGGTCCGAGTTATTCACAGATGATACATTCTAAGTTAAGTCAAACAAAAAATTAGTGAATACATTTTGTGGACACTAGGACAGTCATCGCTTACACAAGTCATTGTTACTCCAACAGCAATTAAGTACAGCTGGTTAAAAATTGAAAAAACCTCCTTAAAATGGAAAAGTAAGTTATCCAGGACTTTAATTGATTACAATTAAAACTCATGTTTTTAGTACATATGCAACCATATAAAGCCATACTTCACTTGTTGGCAAACTTGCCTCCCTACCTGGTCTACATAAAATGTCTAAAATCCCACTTTGCTTGGCTGACTTTCTATTTATCAAATTTTTGAGTGCTTAAGATTTACAGTACATACTTTATTATATATAAAATACATAACATTAATTTTCCAGAGAGATCACTTTGGGTGATGCTCGGTTAAATACTTAACTGTGTTGGAAGCACAGACATTTTATTAACTCTTTACTTTGCAATGATTAACGACAGAAAAGAACATTTAAATACCTCTAAAAATCTCTGAAATAAATAAATACCCTAGTCAAAAGACAGACTTGAGCTAATTCCAAAGACAAACAGCTAACTTCCACTTACATTTAAGAACATTAACCAATAAGGATTCATTTTGCCTGATATACTAAACAGAAACAATATTACACTATTATATAACTCTCAATGTTAAAGTACAAAAATCAGCTTTCCTCTCAATCTGGAAAAGTATATTTTTTGGTCATGCACAGGACAGTGCAAAATAAATATCAGGAGTCAAAAGTACATAAATGGGACTTTAAAATATATGAAATAATCAATTTTGATTATTTGGTCTTCACTCCAGTACATTCCTTCTACTACATATAGTAACGTCTTCCCTTCAAAATAACCGAAAGCTCAAATACCTGGGCTGATGCCCTTCTGTTTAGGAAATTAATTATAATCTGCACATCTCTGTAATAAAATAAAAATATACCGAACAATTTGCCACGACAACCTAAATCTAACTTTCTGCTGAATTTTCTTTTTAAATGGTGGCTCTGAGTTGGAATCTTCTGAAATGTTGAACTGACTGCAAGAGAAGTCAGTTGCATCTTGAGAGTCACTCATCACAGACATAGCTGAAAATAAAGATGAGCATACATTGTTTGCTAGAAAAATGAAATACATGCAAAATACTATAACATTTACAGCTAATGTCCCATGATTTAGCAAAATAGCCATTTCTAAATGTATATTGCTTTTGTCTTATGGATGGATGGATGTATGAGTTTTAGGGCAAAAGCCTTATGGGCTTGTTATTGATTATTAGAGTACATATTATTTGATATGCTGCAACTCCTTAAAAACTTCATAGAGTAACTGGATTAAAAAAAAAAAAATTAAGATTCAGACAAAATTTCTTTCAAGAGTATGTTTCTGACTCTTGTGTTGTGGGTGAAAACTGGATAACTGGAGATATGTTTGCTTGTAGGCATTTTTCTGAATTCTCTACATTCAAGGATTGGGTAAGGTGGTTTATTCATCAAATGCCAACTGGTCAGACAAGTGTGACCAATCTAATGACAGGATAGTATGTACACCAATGTGGCATGCATTTTCGAATGGACAACACACCAATCGAAAAGTTGGTTAGATCTGTTTTAATTTATCATTGTAAGATTCATTATTACACAATGCCTACATTTTACGAGATAATACCATGTCACTAACAAAAAACTGGTATTTACTTGATTTAGCCACATAAATTCAGCTTTCATACCTACATATGCAAGGACTGAATATATTCTAACAATTGATACAGGCTTCAAGTAAACTTTAGTCTTTATATAGAAGAATTCTTTGGTGCAAAGCTAGTTCTGAAGTTGAAGTTTGTTAACAAAGGAGCTACAGATGGAAGCTAGTGAGTGACTGCCATTAGTACCTTCTGCGAACTTTTAAGAAACGAAAACATACCTGTAGAATCGTCACCACCCATCTGAAATGCAGACATGCTGCTATCACGACTAGAGATTCTGTTTTCTTTGTTTGGAGCTACTGCCACTCTTCTTCTTACGTTCCTGAAACATTGCAAAGTATATTGTGCATTATCAAAAGTAAAAATAACCTAATATCAGTCTGCACTGAAAAATCACAGTAGTTTGCATACTCATAAACCTATGATAACAACACCTGAAATAATTATTCTGATTGTAATAAAACATTCTAAGATGAATTCATGAATACTTAGCTTCAATACAGGTAATGATTCAATAACGTACTTTCCATAAATATTGAAATGCACATTGTTTTTTGCTCTAGATACTGACAGGTTTCCTTAAGTTTAAAAAAAATATCTAAAGATATATAACCATTTTCAGGGTGGAAAGACCCAATCCCGAAATATTAATTAACAATAGTATATATTTCTATACTACTCTGTTTTTTCCATCTGTCCATCCGCTTGTGGTGGTCGTGCATGGTAACACTGCGTCCCAGGCTTTAAATAGTTACGCTACATCTAAATTTTAGGTAAATAAAAGGATATCTGGGTGTACATTTGCAACTGAAAAGTGTTTTAATAATTTACTGTATGCGAATTATACCATTAATATTCGAAATAGGATATTATTATAATTGTTGAATGTAAGCTGAATGTAACTATCTAAACCCCGGGACGCAGTGTTACCATACGCAAACACCACAGGCTGGTGGACAGATGGAAAAAAACCCGAGTATAGTTTAGGTTGGGAGGTGAGACATCCCCCTCTAAGAATTGCATTCTAAATCAGCTTTAAAATGAACCTACAGTAATTTATAATACCAATAAAATTTCCAAAAGTTTTCTTTGCACCAGTAGGGCCCTAGGAAGCCTTCAAGCAATCAGCAGAGAACATGAAGGGGCACAGATAAAACAAGTTTTTACTGAAACTGATTTTACCAAAGACAAGCAGTTCTTTAGAAGAGAATTTAATTAGTTTTGAAATCTTTCTGCAAGTATGAATAAGCCTCTAAATGATGGAAATAAATTCACCTGCCACACTAAACTATGCCCAGCCATGATATTATCCTATTTATAAGAACAGTAATACGACAGTTACACAAGAAAGAAAGGAAATACTTTAATACTTACATCAGCTATTGGTACCCATTTGTAAATCTTCATTGTGGTGTCATGAATCGTAATCCACTTTTTCTCCCTGAAAAAGAAATGAAAATCAAAACAATGTCGTCAGAGTAATAATACTACAAGGAGGTACTGTCTATGGGATGCCATACATGAAACACTGTTAGTAGTACGTACAAAGGTTCTATGCAAGATCCCTCAGCACCAGGTGTACTCTTATTTTCTAGTTTTTCCTTTTCATTCCTTCCCTTTGGTTTTTTCCAAATAATTTTCCACCTCTAACCTTTTCCTTCCAATTCTTAAGAACAAAACCTTCTATCCAGCCCTCTTTAAGTCTGGAAACGATAACTTTAGTGACCTGGATAATATACTTTAGGGGAAAAATTATATTTTGGCAAATAACTGTGGTACAGTGCAACTACTCTAAACAACCTTTATTACCAAACAGATGTTAATCCCCTTTTGAAATTTAAGTTTCTTAATATCAATATCTATGTAAAATTTTGTGTGTGTTCTGCAATCATAAATAAAAAAAAAAAAAAAAACAATGTCTTTTTCCTCTGTGGTTGTTTGATGTAGAAAAAATACTCTTGTAACAAGAAGGTCTCAAAACATTCTTTGTTGCTCCTGTTCTATTTATTTATTATTCTGCTTTCCTTAGTAACACCCTATATGATTAATTTAACGCAAGCAAAATTTAGTTCTTAACTAGCTAGTGACCCCCAGCAAAGTTTAGTGGTCATTACCTTGAACTAAAATTTGTTTGGGGTCATTACCTTTATTATCTTTACAGTCTTTTGTTTATGGTTTACGGAAAGTGGTTATACACTGGGTTAAAACTCTTGTGGGCCACTATCTAAGGTATATCGAGTGATCAACTTAAATGCTTCATTACCTAATCTACTAGCAATATTCTTAATATTAAGGCAAATAACGCTATATACCTAAAACCTGTTAAATCAAACCTGAAAATGTCCCTTGTATAAAATAGGAGGTTTGATTTCTATGATCCAAAGACTGAGGTATCTTACACGCTGATGTCTCATAATTAAGGGAACTACCTTAATATTAATCACAACATGGCTGGTACTCATCAGCAGTACCACCTTATGCAAAAAGTAACCCCATAAAATATATTAAGATTTGTAAACCTAGGCTACATACCTAGTACCTAGCTATAAAAATTCAAACTCGGTATCCTAAATAACTGCAATTGCCTATTTCATATATTTAGCAAGACATTAAAGGTAATAATATCAGACTAGCCTATTAACTTTGTTGTAAAATTCATTTTTGTTAGTAGGGAAACCCCGGCACCATAAATTAGTAGGTTATGGTTGTAATCGCTGACCTACCTAGCTACTGTAGATCAGGTTACGATAGGTAGTACCTACAAGCTGTTGTATCATTTTAGAAAAAAACACATAAAAAATCTCCATTTCCTCACTGAAGTCCACATATTTTTGTAAACAAACAAAAAAATATGGTTGTAACAAGTTAAAATGGCAGTTCCTACGAAAATGAATGCCAATTCAAAATTATAGGTAATACAAATATCCGAATAACTACTAGGTATTTTACAGCTGCGCTCGAATATAATAAAGTTACAATGGTAATTTTCGTTAAAAATACACATAGAACATGTTTGGCTTCATTGAAAGCTGTCAACTTGAGTTGAGGTTAAAACTACCTACTACTGGAAGCCCAGCCAGCCATCGTAGCAGTAGGTACTCACCATCGTCGGACCTTATCTAACGACTGCATGGGCCTTTTGGAGTCCTCCTTCCCTCGGGAGCGAGTCTCTGCCCTGAGTGACCTCGACATCATTATCTTGAGTCCTTCGGCAAGTCCTTCGAGTCAGACACAGGTGATAAAACCGGAGATATCCTAGATAGTGGTCCCCTCGTCGGCTGTTGTGTTTGTGTCGGGCGTCTGTGTCTGGTGGGGAAGAAGACAACGAGGGCGCGTTTCGTTAGGATTATAAGTCAGCTTCTATTAGGCAAACCTGGTTCCCTTCCCTCAGTTTTAAATACATTTTAAAGCGAGAAACTGGCATTTTTTTCATGCATATATTGATATAATAATAATACTTATAATACAAATAAAATCATATTACAGTACCATGACTGAGATGTCATTATATACGATAATTTAGTAGATGTTTGTGGGGCAAAAGCTTAACCACTTTTCAAACACTGTTTGCAACGTCGCTTGGAAAGGTTCGGCGAACGATGCAGACATGACAGATGGTCTGAAATTGACAAGTATAACAAAATGTCAAACTAGAGATTTATATGCACTCACTGAATCTTACCGTGACGTGAGAACTCGAAATAGTCGTCAAAATCTGTATTTTTGGGGGAAAATCAACTTAAAATGCAGCATTTGTAAATGATTTAGCCAGAACCAGAAGAGAGAGACAACAGTCTCTGAAATAGTAGTACTTATTTTCTATATTTTGGCGTTTTTATGGGCTTCTTTTATCAGGATTATTAAGAAGCCTCTGTAATAAACCATTAACACGGGAAAAGTGCCTCTTACTTACCCTGCCCAGAGTATCCCATATGGCACGTTATTCTTTCTTGTAATAAAAATACATGGTAATGATTTTTTTTTTTTTAAATATTTCTTCCCACATGCAATTCGCCACATAATAAGAGTCTGTTCGCCTACATAGAAGAATCAGTTCGCCCACATATAAGAATCAATTCGCCCACATATAAGTTCCTTCTCCACACATTCTATGTCATCTCCATCGATCATTATGTAATGAGGGTAATCATTCCTTTAAAATTTATGACAGTACCAATGGAAATTGGTGCACTAGGAAACCGAATTGGTTTTCATCATATCAGCATAGGGGTCCGATGTAAGAACCTGTTTAAGAATAAGTTTTGGTTCGAACTATTATGGAAGGCATACAACTAAGAAGTGGGTGAAATGACCGGATACCCATCTTATGAAACAGAAAAGGAACACCAGTTGTGCTCCCAGGAACTGTTAGGTCTAATGCGTTTTTGACCAATGACAACTGGATTGTGAAATGTAGGTACCTACTGCAGAGAAATGTAAAAGAGAAAAGTTCAAGATATTTGTGCATAACAGAGAGATTTATTTCCCCACAAAAAGCTGAATTGTGACTTAGGTGTGCTGCTAGACTCAGCACTACTTAATTTAATTGTGTTGTAAGGGTTATGGTCCTTCATTTTAGAAATATTGCCTTTGTCACAAAAAATCTTGATTAGTATGCTGTTGTTTCATTGGATAGAATGGAGATTGAAATTGTCACAATCTACTTAAGATGCGACTTGGGAAGCTGCAAAATATATAGAATGTAATGACAAGATTAATGAATGGAGTTATACTTCGGGATTAGATCACGACTACTACGGCTTATACATATTTCACTTCTAAATAGCATGAGTCAATGTATTTCACTATTCCTGGGTATGCAAATACATATAATCGCTTTGTCACTTGCGTTACGCTCTGTCATAAAGTCTTGAAGAAGAAGAAGTTTAGGCGCATGTAAACATTCCGATCAACATGGCGTGTTTTGACGAAGACCTCTTTGATTTCGTCGACGAAGAGGACAATGAGCAGGTCGAGAGACTGCCAGAAATCGACGCAGTCGACGAAGATGAAAATGAAGAGTAAGTTTAGTGATAAGAGGCAGAATCTTTCTTCGAAACGTTGCCTTTAATTGACCGATGTTTGTTGGCCTTTGCCATGGCTTACCTAGGTAGTATCCTAGCTACTAGCTAGTAGGTAGGTAAGGTTAGGTTTTTATTTTTATTTGAGTTGACGGCAGATCATTGGTTATAAACTATCACAGAAGTAGCATAAATACCTAGTTTTTTTTTAACGGGAGAAGGGCCAAGCCCCACCCCAACCAAGTCTGGGCACAATACTCTAGGTCATTAGCTAGCTAGTAGTTTAAGGAAAGGTCGGGTGTGCAGGGTAAATAACCGAGCGGTGACATAGCGGCCACCGATCCCATAATGCGGCCACCTTCCCGAAAAAGTACTTTAATTTGCTGCCATGAGCATCAGTCAAGAGCTGTGGCCCATCCTGGCAGCACACCGAGACATCTACGTTTCTCTCGAAGTAGGGTAAACAAACACGGACGATCCATCGTCATTATGCTGGCTGGGTCTTATTCACTTGATATTTAATTGGTGAAATAAGAATACAATTATAACTTTAAGCATACCATTCAAAAGGTTGAAGTTTCATCAAGTAATGTAGCCTAGGGTAAACAATCACGGGACGATCACCATCAATCACTCTGGACGGGTCTTATTCACTCGATATTTAATTGGTGAAACAAGAACACAATTATAACTAAGCATACCATTCAAAAGATTGAAGTTTCGTCAACATAATGTGATATATGAAAGCCCCATAAGAACTAAAATAATCATGTGACGCTCTTCGTAAAATATATTTTCAAGGCAGTTTTGAAATACAATATGGTGGCTATTGTGTGGCTGGACGGGTCTGGTCACAGATGGAAACCATCGTTCCCAGCCTTCCGAGCACTCATTTGAACAATGTTAGCGTATATATGTAACATTTATTGATCTTACTCAAGATTGCAGTTGTAATCAGCACAATAAAACAACATTTTGTTGCTTATATTAGTGAAAGTATGAAACTTGTTATTCCCGGGGTCATGGTTTGAACTGAATTCATTTTTACCTGTAATCAGTGGATTTATCCTTACTGCCATCACAACTGAAACTCCACAGTGCTTATTTGATTGTTATTATACACATTTTGGTCTTAATTCACTCCACATTACACTTGAACCACGTTGCTGTTCCTGGTTCCTGAGCGCTCACTCCACAAACACAGTTACGAGCAGCAGACGACGACACTGCAAAGTTTTATTCCCTTAATTGTTTACTTTGCTCATTATTTAGTTCAACTTTACTTTGTTATTTCAAAATGTTTATTTAATTCATGTCTATTACCCCTTTTTTGCAACCAAATTACCCCAAAAAATTACAGATATTTCTAAAGTAGATACAATCCAATGTTTCTAACCTTGTCGTACATCTGGCTGCCGAAAACCATAGCGGAGCAGACTACGGATAAGTGGATTATAATTTTTTTTTTTTTTTTTTTGCTAGCACTTTTCATTGATTTAAGTCTATTTTTAGTTTTTTGATTTTTTTAAATAACTGTATGCCAGAAATAAATGTAACCTTTAATGTTTGCATGCTAAGAATGGCAAAATCATCGTTGCCACATTAGTGGAGCTTCACACATACGTCGATGCATTATTATAAACTGTTTCCATGAATTCTAGTTTTCATAGTAATGCAATAATGATAAAATTGCTTTAATATTTACGTATATATACTTTCAAGACATAGGCTAATTTCAACCGCCAATTTCCACGTTTTGTGCCTTATACCCAGTTTGAAGGGTGAACACCTACCAATTGACAATAGAGAGAGAGAGAGAGAGAGAGAGAGAGAGAGAGAGAGAGAGAGAGAGAGAGAAAGGAAGGCGAAGGAAGGAAGAAGGACAGGGGTGGCAGTGGAGGGGGGGAGGAGAGGGTAGGTGGAGCTTTTTACGCGTGTTCGTATCCATTTCTGGATAATGGAGTTTTTGTCTCTTGGTACAAGGACAAGTGTTGTTATTCTTTACGATTAGTGATTCACGATACCCTTATAAATTACGGAAACTGGGTGTAATGCACTATAGCAAAATCTCGTTCTGATACGAGTGTTCGTATACAGAAATATTGCCAAAAAACGTGCTTGTGCTGTCTCTGAAACCCATAGTAGGTATGCTGCTTAGTTGTCAATCAGTTTTTTGTAATCAGTATTTTTTACAAGCTGGCTATTGTATAAATTGTATTTTTCTCAATCAAAACATATGCCCCCTCAATACTAACTTTCCTCTTTTAACGACTTTCTGGTCACTGCAAATTCGGCCCCATTAATTTCTTATGGTGCGAAAACAGACAGAGGCCCAGGGACCGAAAGCGATTGTGTCACACTATGGCGGTAATCTGGCAGTAAAACATCTTCATATATCCAAAAAGCAAATAATAAAGATATATATGCACATTATGATTATAACAATTACATGAATAGCTGATAACAATCTGCATGAATAACTGGTAAACTGTTCTGTTCAAAAAAGTTGAGTATAGCAATTAATCTACAATAGGTACGAAAGTCAAGATGTCGTGACGTCATAATAAAGGACTTAAAACAAAGAAACGTTCTAAATCCCAAAAAACAATTACTTAAATTTGAGTCAGAATTGAGTTACTTTTTCAATAATGAATATTTTCAAATTAATCATCATAAATATATGTAAAATATTGATGTTTTACTATTTATTTAAATAATTATCTAGTGCACGCTTCGTCGTCGTCTTCTACCAAAACCATAGTTTCCTTAAAAACGTCGTGGTTAGGGACAGTGTTCCGATTGTTGTGATGAAAGTGCCCCAGCATCTATGGCTACAAGTGTTGTGCGAATTTATCACAGGAAATGGGAAGTTTGTTGACACAAGCGACTCCACAAACATACTAGGATGGCGTCTATCTTTCTAAGATATTTAGCGTAAGTAAAAATTTCGAAAGCGTTTTGGTGAGATTTGCACTGCGTTGGACACCCTTTTCACTACCCTCTTTATTGCTTTAAATTTAGCCTTAATTTCTAACTTTGGAGAAAATACTTACTTCGAAAGGAGAGAGAAATTATATAACTTGTTATTCCCGGGGTCATGATTTAACTGAATTAATTTTTACCTTGTAGGGTAAGCAATCACGGACGATCCACCATCATCACGCTTGCCGGGTCATATTCACTCGATATTTAATTGGTGAAACAAGAATACAATCACAACTCTAAGCATACCATTCAAAACATTGAAGTTTCTGTCAAAACAAATAATGTGATAAATATGAAAGCCCCATATGAACTAAAATAAGTAATGTGACGCTCTTCGTTAAATATGTTTCAAGGCAGTTTTGAAATCCAATATGGCGGCGATCGTGTGGCTGGATGGGTCTAGTCGCGGATGGACACCATCTTTCCCAGCCTTCCGAGCATTCAGTTTGAACAATGTTAGCGTATATATGTTACGTTTTTATTGATCTTACTCAAGATTGCAGTTGTAATCAGCACAATAAAACAACATTTTGTTGCCTTTATTAGTGAAAGTATGAAACGTGTTATTCCCGGGGTCATGGTTTGAACTGAATTCATTTTTACCTTGTAATCGGTGGATTTATCCTTACTGCCATCACAACTGAAACTCCACAGTGCTTATTTGATTGTTATTTAATTACACATTTTGGTCTTAATTCACTCCACATTGCACTTAAACCACGTTGCTGTTCCTGGTTCCTGAGCGCTCACTCCACAAACACAGTTACGAGCAGCAGACGACAACACTTTATGAAGTGCAAAGCTAATAATTATTCCCTTAATTGTTTACTTTTATACATTCAACTTCCCTGCCAGATATATACTTAGCTATAGACTCCGTCGTCTCCGACAGAATTTCAAATTTCGCGGCACACGCTACCGGTAGGTCAGGTGATCTACCGCCCTGCCCTGGGTGGCAGGACTAGGAACCATTCCCGTTTTCTAATCAGAATTCTTCTGTCGCCCGGACCATCAACATTGTTGTTGGTTCCTCTCGATTGGTTTTTCTTTTTTTACCGGCAATTGATCTTCTTGACCGACTTTTGGTGACGTATCTGGATTGTTGGATTGGCATACGCTTTTGTGGACTGTTTTGTGGACTTGATTTTGGAATTTTCTTTAATAATGTCTGACTCTGGAATGGTTGTGAGACGTTGTGTGAATGTAGGCTGTAAGGTGAGGTTGCCGAAAGCTTCGGTAGACCCTCACACGGTATGCAAGGGTTGCAGGGAGTATGAATGTTCTTTTACTAATACTTGTAAGGAATGTGAGAACTTGAGTGAGAACGAATGGAAGAATCTAACTAATTATTTAAAAAGTTAGAGAGAGAAAGAGTGAGGAAGGCTTCTTATAGAGTTTAAGTAGTTCTAGATCTGAAAAACTAATTCCTAGCTTGGGATCTTCCCAAGGGTAAGTATTGCTACTTCTCCTTCCATTGCAGCCCCTTCTCCTATTGCAGAACCTGTAGATCCAGCAAAAGAACTTGCGGATCTAAAAGCAGCCTTCAAGTTGATGGAAAACAAAATGGCTGCCATACCAGGTAGGCTTAGTGATTATTCAGTGGACAGTGATATGAGTGTCCCCAGTGTAGTGGAGGGGCATCTGGTCGGCTCAGCAACGCTCTAGGTCTAGACCTCTTCCAAGCTCACATGCCCAGAGGAGAAGGAATGTCGAAACCGAAAGGAGGTTGTGGAGAATCCCCACCGATCAGGTGTCCCTTCGGCGGTTTCTGTGACACCCCAGACTGCCAAGGATGGCTATTGTAAAAGCGTCCTGCGTGAGTGTTTTTCGTCGTCGGGATCTTCATCTCCGAGACGTGATTGGAGAGATTCAGATCGATCTCGGCCACTCAAGAGGAGTTGAAGGCTCCGACTATTGATTCGAGCCAGAAAACTTCCCTGAGGAGTCTCCCTCGGGAGTGAAGAAGGCAAGAAGAGCCATTCTTTCAACCAGAGTGAGAAGGAGGCAGGAGGTGGAGGCTATGGACTCCTCCCCTCCTCCTTCCCCTCCTCCCGAAGAGGATAAAGAGGAGGCTACGAAGAGATTCATGATGGCGATGCAAGAGCAGATTTCGTCTTTTGTAGGAGTTCTGTCAAAGGAGCCTCCTAGAAGGAAAGACTCTTCCCTTCCGATCAAAAGATCCTCCAGACGTATGGAGGTATCTGCCGCCATGGGATCGATACTCCTACTCGAGGTGAGGTTTCCTGTACGAACCTGGATGAACCGATCAGACGTCTGGCACCGGCCAGGATGAGGAGTCACCCAGGAGGCAGGAGCCAAGAGCCAGGAGTGAGGAGTCAACCAGGAGGCAGGAGCCCAGAGCCAGGAGTGTGGAGGCATCCAGGCAGGAGGCAGGAGGCAAAGAGCCAGGAGGCAGAGGCAGGAGTCAAGAGGCAGGAGCCAGGAGCCAAGAGGCAGGAGTCAGGAGGCAGGAGCCAGGAGTCCGGAGTCAGGAGGCAGGAGTCCGGAGTCAGGAGGCAGGAGTCCGGAGTCAGGAGGCAGGAGTCAGGAGCCAGGAGGCAGGAGTCAGGAGGCAAGAGTCAAGAGCCAAGAGGCAGGAGTCGGAGACTCGTTCCTGGAGGTTATGACTCTTCTCCAAATAGGAGCTCCTCTCCTTCAGAGCATAGGAGGTCTTGGAAGGACTCTCCCTCCAAACGTGAACTTTCTCCTTCGTCTGATCGAGGGTTAGACGAGTTGTCTGATGACGAACCTCCTGCTAATGAGGGACTATCGAGTTATAAAGTCTTAGCCTCATTATTGCTTCAAGAATTTGGAGATTCTCTTAGTCCGGCGGCTCCTCCTTCTCCTCGTTCTCTCTTTTCGAGCTCGGCTACGGCAAAATCTTCGGCCTTTTTGAAAATGAAGCCTGCTATATCGATGAAGAAGGCACTCCATTCTTTAGATTCTTGGATGGACAAGAAGAAGGAGTTAGGAAAGACGGTATTCTGCATGCCTCCTTCCAAAACTACATGGAAAAGAGAGGTATTTGGTATGGGACAGGAGAGACTATGGGTCTTTCTCTACCTGCCCTCTGCAGATGCGGACGTTTTCCAATTTAGTGGAGGCCTCTAGACGTCACTCCTTAGGATCGGTCAGAGCGACGTGGAGCACTTCAGAGTTGAACCACTTTCTAAAGGGACTTTTTGTCACTTTAGAGGTGTTCAACTTTCTGGATTGGTCACTCGGAGTTCTGGCCAACAAATCTAAAGATCCGGAGTTTCTTAAAACCCAGAGATTCTCCATAGCGTCCTGTCTTGCATGGACAAGGTATACAGGACGGTTCGGGTGAAGTGGCTTCCCTTTTTGGTGCTGGTCTCCTGAAAAAGAGATCAGTATATGGATCCCTATTATCGAAAGGGGTTTCTCCGAGCCAGAGGACTGCTTTATTGTTTCGCCCCCTCTATCGGATCATCTGTTTCCTTCTCAGTTAGTGAAGGATATATCTCGCTCGCTAACTGAGAAGGCGGACACAAGACCTACTAACACAAACGTCCAAGAAAGGACGCCCTGTAGTGTCGGCGATTAAGAAGGACTCTCGTCCTCCTCAGCAGCCCTTTCGTGAGGTACAGCGGCTCGTCCCCCTGCAGAAAGAAGAGCTCTGATAAGAGAGGAAGGTCTTCCTTTAGGCCCTTCAAGAAAAATCCAAAGTGACTTGTTGCTCCTTCAAGCACCAGTGGGCGCCAGACTCCTGAACTTTGCAGGAGTATGGGCAAAAAGGGGAGCCGACCCTTTGGTCAGTGTCGGTCCTAAAGAAGGGATATGTAATCCCCTTCGACAACAGCCCTCCCTAACATCTACGCCTACGGGAGGGAACTGTCAGCGAGGTACAGAGACCCGGTAATGAGAAAGACTCTCCTTCAAATGGTGGAACAAATGTGGGAAAAAGAGGCCATCGAACTTGTGCAGGATCCACACTCCCCGGGATTTTACAATCGCCTTTTTCTAGTACCAAAGGCATCGGGGGGGGTGGAGACCAGTTCTGGACGTAAGTCGCTCTGAATCGCTTTGTTCAGAAAAAGAAGTTTCGCATGGAAACGTCCGCCTCAGTAATGTCGGCTCTTCGTCCAGGAGATTGGATGGTCCTCTCTGGACTTGCAAGACACATATTTCCACGTTCCCATTCACCATTTGTCAAAGAAATATCTTCGTTTTGTAATAGGAGACAAGATCTTTCAGTTCAGGGCTCTGTGCTTCGGTCTGTCTACAGCTCCGCAAGTATTCACCAACCTGATGGCGAATGTGGCAAGATGGCTTCACCTAGAGGAATAAACATCTCCCTCTAACTTGGACGACTGGCCTGATCAGGGCCAAGTCGGAGATTCAGTGCTTGGAGGACTTATCAGTAACAAGGAACATGATAGATTCGCTGGGATTGCTCGTCAACCTCGAGAAAGTCACAGATGATCCCCTAGCCAGAACTTGGTCCTATCTGGGGATTCAGATGGATTTCTTCGGGGGGTTTTCGAGTATATCCTTCGCGAGAAAGAGTCACTCGAGGTTTGTCGAGAATCTCGAGCTTCTTAGAGAGAAAAAGAACAGTTCAGCGAGGGATTACCTGAGCCTTTTAGGGACCCTGTCTCACTAGAAAAGTTCTTCTCTGGGGAGACTTCACCTTCGCCCTCTTCAGTTTTTCCTCAAAGAGGTGTGGAGTTGGAAGACGGACAACTCTCGGACATCTTCCAACTTCCACAAGAGAAGAGATCATTTGAAGTGGTGGATCCCTCCTCTTCAAAAGAACGAGGGCGTTATCGCTTGCCCTGCAGAACCCAGACCAAGTGTTATATACCGACGCTTCGGAGTCGGGATGGGGAGCGACGCTAGGAGCAAGGGAGGTGTTCAGAGCACCTGGACAAAGGGAACAAAAGGTGTCCTGGCACATCAATTGCAAGGAACTAGTGGCCATACACCTAGCCTTAAAGTTCTTCGAAGAGATAGTCAGAGGCTGGGGTGATACAGATAAACTCGGACAACACCACGGCTCTGGCTTACATACGCAAGCAAGGAGGCACGCACTCTTTCTCCCTCTATCAGTAACAAGACACCTGTTAACCTGGATGGAAGAAAGAGGCATAACTCTCCTCACAAGGTTTGTTCAAGGGATCAAGAATGTGAGAGCGGACAGACTGAGCAGGACCAATCAGGTCCTTCCCACAGAATGGACTCTACACGAAGAAGTGTGTCGAAGTCTTTGGTCCCTGTGGGGGAGACCTCACATAGACCTGTTTGCGACGTTCCTCTCCAAAAGAATAGAGATATTTTTGCTCTCTAGTGGAAGATCCGAGAGCCTTCGCAATAGACGCGTTTCTCTTGGATTGGTCGGGTGTGGACGCATACGCCTTTCCCCCGTTCAAGATCCTGGGGGAAGTGCTCAGGAAGTTCGTAGCTTCGAAAGAGCACGAAGTTGACGCTAATAGCCCCATTTTGGCCAGCCCAGGAATGGTTCACGGAGGTACTGGAGTGGATAGTGGACTTCCCCAGATCGATTCCAAAACAGACTAGATCTACTCAGACAACCCCACTTCGAGAGGTTTCATCACAACCTCCCAGGTCTCGCTCTGACTGCCTTTCGACTATCGAAAGACTTGTCAGAGCGAGGGGCTTTTCTCGCAAGGCTGCGGGCTCTATCGCTAGAGAACCCCGCAGAGCTTCGACGAGAAGAGTATACCAATCAAAGTGGGAAGTCTTTAGGAGGTGGTGTAAGGGTCAGAAACTGTCCTCCTCCAGTACCTCTATAGTGAATATTGCCGATTTCCTCCTCTTTCTGAGAGAGGAATCACACCTAATCTGTCTCAACAATAAAGGGATACAGAAGCATGCTGTTCTTCAGTATTTTAGGAATCCGAGGCCTAGACATTGCAAGCAAACAAAGATCTACACGATCTAATTAGATCTTTTGAGACTTCAAAGGCAGCTACTCCTAGAACACCTAGTTGGAATCTAGACGTGGTCCTGAGATTCCTTTCATCGGATAAATTCGAGCCTTTACATCTGCTTCCTTCCGCGACGTCACTAGGAAATGCTGTTTCCTGGGGCTCTCGCTACACAAGCCAAGAGGACAGCGAATTCACCGCTCTGGATTCCACGGTGGGGTTCAAAGGAGATGCTGCCATCTGTTCTTTCCAGGACAATGTTTCTGGCAAAGAACGAAAACCCGTCAAAAACCAGTGCCCAGAAGTTTTTGAGGTAAAAGGCCCTATCTAACCTAGTAGGCAGAGAGATAGAGAGGTCTCTCTGTCCAGTGCAGAGCTCTGAAATATTATTTAGAGAGGAAGAGACAGATGGGAGCTTGTCAACAAGGTACTTTGGTGTGCGGTGAAGAACCCCAAAAGACTCATGTCCAAGAACGCCTTGGCTTTCTTTGTGAGAAGCGTTATTACGGACGCTCACAAGAAGTGCTCGGAGGAATCCTTCGGTCTTCTAAAGTCAAGACCCATGAGTGAGGGCAGTAGCAACGTCTTTGGTGTTCCAAAAAGAATATGTCTCTAAAAAATATCATTGAGACTATATATTGGAGGTGCAATTCAGTGTTTGCATCTCATTATCTGAAGGATGTGAGAGTGACCTATGAGAAGTGCTTCTCGCTAGGTCCTTTTGTATCAGCAGATACAGTGCTGGGTCTTGGAGCAAAGACTGATCCTTAATTTTGTGTTTTTATCGGTACATAAACCCTCTTGTCAGATAATGTGCTTGGTTTTATATTTAGCAAGCTCACTAATGTCCGACGGGAGCATAGTGTCATTGCTGGTAGGGGATCAAGGGTATGTATGGCTAGTAGGGGAGTACAAAATTTTTTTTTTTGTATATTTTGTAATGAAAGTGTATTTTAGGTTTCGAGTTTTTTTTTTGGTTGTTTGTAAGGAGTTCGGGGATAACTCCTTACCAATCTTAGAACTAACATGGATGTTAGGATCAGGTGATCGGGATCGGTTTTGTGCTCCTTGAACAAGGTGTATTGTCATGTTAGTGGAATAGCACCCCAATGACAAAGGCCTTTAGGCTCTGCGAGTAAGTGGGATAAGACCCCATTGGCAGACCACAAGAACTCTTAGCCATAGATCAATATCTCGTTGAGGCTCTTGAGGCTAAGCAGACTCCAAGGCAGTAGCCGCGAAGTCTTCAGCCTAATAAGGTAGGAACCAAGGTTTATTAATACCTACAACATATTGTGTTTACCTGTCTATTTTCAGTAGTTAGCTGTCTCTTACCCACCACCAATGGGTGCTAATCAGCTAAGTATATATCTGGCAGGGAAGTTGAATGTATAAAAATGATATTGTCATGTTACAATAAAGTTTTATACATACTTACCTGACAAAATATATACGATTAATGGCCCACCCAGCCTCCCCGCAGGAGACAGGTGGAAGAGAAGAATTCTGATTAGAAAACGGGAATGGTTCCTAGTCCTGCCACCCAGGGCAGGGCGGTAGATCACCTGACCTACGGTAGCGTGTGCCGCGAAATTTGAAATTCTGTCGACGACGAGGTCTATAGCTAAGTATATATCTGTCAGGTAAGTATGTATAAAACTTTATTGTAACATGACAATATCATTTTGCTCATTATTTTGTTCAGCTTTACTTTATTTCAAAATGTTTATTTAATTCATGTCTATTACCCCTTTTTTGCTACCAAATTACCCCGAAAAATTACAGATATTTCTAAAGTAGATACAATCCAATGTTTCTAACCTTGTCGTACATCTGGCTGCCGAAAACCATAGCGGAAACAGACGACGGATAGTGGATTAGAATTGTTTTTTCTTTTTGCTAGCACTTTTCATTAAGTCTATATTAGTATTTTGATTTTTTTAATAACTGTATGCCAGAAATAAATGTAACCTTTAATGTTTGCATGCTAAGAATGGCAAAATCATCGTTGCCACATTAGTGGAGCTTCACACATACGCCGATGCATTATTATAAACTGATCCATGAATTCACGTTGTCATAGTAATGCAATAATGATAAAATTGCTTTAATATTTATGTATATATATGTACTTCCAGTACATAGGCTAATTTCACCAATTTCCACGGTTTGTGTAAGTCTTATACCCAGTTTGGAGGGTGAACACGTACCAATTGGCAACAGAGAGAGAGAAGGGAAGGTGATGGAAGGAAGAAGGACAGGGGTGGAGGTTGGGAGGGAGGGTAGGTGGAGCTTTTTACTCCTGTGTTCGTATCCATTTCTGGATAATGGAGTTTTTGTCTCTTGGTACAAGACCCAAGTGTCGTTATTCTTTACGATTAGTGATTCACGATACCCTTATAAATTACGGCACTGGGTGTAATACACTATAGCAAAATCTCGTTCTGATACGAGTGTTCGTTACTGAAATATTGCCACGTGCTTGTACTGTCTCTGAAACCCATAGTGGGTATGCTGCTTAGTTGTCAATCAGGTTTTTTGTAATCAAGTATTTTTTACAAGCTAGCTATTGTATAAATTTGTATTTTTCTCAATCAAAACATATGCTCCTCAATACTAACTTTCCTCTTTTAACGACTTTCTGGTCACTGCAAATTCGGCCCCACATTAATTTCTTTATGTGCGAAAACAGACATGAGGCCCAGGGAGCAAAAGCGATTGCGTCACACTACGGCGGTAATCTGGCAGTAAAACATCTTCATATATCCAAAAAGTAAATAAAGATATATGTGCGCATTACGATTATAACAATTAAATGAATAGCTGATAACAATCTGCATGAATAACTGGTAAACTGTTCTGCAAAAAAGTTGAGTATAGCAATTAATCTACAATAGGTACGAAAGTCAAGATGTCGTGACGTCATAATAAAGGACTTTAAAGAACGTTCTAATTCCGAAAAACAATTACTTAAATTTGAGTCAGAATTGAGTTACTTTTTCAATAACGAATATTTTCAAATTAGTCATCATAAATATGTAAAATATTGATGTTTTACTATTTATTTAAATAATTATCTAGTGCACGCTTCGTCGTTGTCTTCTACCAAAACTGTAGTTTCCTTAAAAGCGTCATGGCAAGGGACCGTTTTCCGATTGAAGTGATGAAGTGCCCCAGCATCTATGGGACTATGGGTACAAGTGGTGTGCGGATCTATCACAGGAAATGGGAAGTTTGTTGACACAAGCGACTTCGCAAACATCTAGATGGCGTCAATCTTCTAAGTTATTTAATTGTAAGTAAAAATTTCGAAAGCGTTTTGGTGAAGTTTGCACTGCGTTGGCCACCCTTTTCATTACCCTCTGTTTAAAGCTTAAAATATGGCCTTAATTTCTAACTTTGGAGAAAATACTTACTTCGAAAGGTGAGTAGAGGTCTTTAGCTCCGTCTCTCACCAACAACAACTTGTGACTGATGACCATCTCCGGTGTCAGGATGCATTATAAGTACTTTTTCGGAGGGTGTCCAGCCGTGATCGTCGGTGAGTTGGCCAGTCCATGCGGTGTTTTACCCTAAGTGTTTTCTCCAAAATTACGAAATCATGGCATGGTTCAAACGCATTTTCGGGAAGTGGCTGCATTCCGGAATCGGTGCCCGCTATGGGTAGATCTATATTACCATTCCGCGGTGGCCTCGACTATGGCAGTTGGCGATTTGTTTTTTTCTATGCAGTCTTACCTCCTGAACAAGAATTGTAAGTAATATTTATTCGGATAACTGGTAATTAACCCCCAAGGCGGGCTCGTACTAAACACAGCGAAGTACATTTGACGGAGGCCCAATTCCTCGTGGGCTTTCGTATTCACTGCGGACAAACGATGTTGGTCATGGCGGAATGCTCATATAGAAATACCCCGCTATGTTGCCGCTTGGTCATTTACCATAGGACAAGGATATTTAGTGCTACTTGGGTACTTGGGGGGGTTCCAGGGGGAGCTAGTCCCTTCAGGTTAGGAAGGTAAGGTCTGGTAAAAACTAGGGCTGCAATATACCTATTATGTATCCAGTCGCCCCCTGCCGGTTTGCACTTTTCCAAAATTTTCCTTCTAGCAAAAACTTCCATAGAATAAAAGTATTTCTCTGTGCTCTAAACCACTCAGAAACCAAACTTAAGTGAATTTAAGTCAGATTGGTGATCTACAATTTTTTATGTGAAAAGTAACTTTTTCTAAGTTTGCAACTGATGTAAACAGTGTTATACAACACCTGCCTCCTGTAGGTAGTTCTTGAGGTGATCATGGTGTGTCACCTCAATCATCCCAAATTCAGGTTGCGTGATATTTCATTCTTTAAATAAAGGGGGATCGTAAATGTTTCACAAATGGTAAATTATTGGAAGGGGAGGGGTTTGGTTATTTTTAGTATATTAGTGGGTTACTTTATTTTATTGAAAAAGACCATTCCAGGAAGGTAATCCCCACATTCTGCAATCTTTCTCCATGGTTTAGAATTTATATAGGGGGTTGCTTTTCCTCCATGAAATAGATGTTATAGAGATAATGCCTGTCTGCAAAATGTTTTTCCTCGGTGGTTTTCCTCTGCTCTATACATATACTACTGTCTTAGTTTATTTATATTTATAATCAGTTAGATTTTTTTGTAGTTATTATCATCTTATCACTGCAGAATAACTTACTGCAAATATTCAGTTGTGCTTTTTTACAGATTTGATCATGTGCATCTTGTATTCTCTACAAAAATTGATATAGTTATCTTGGTTAAGATTTTGAAACCTTTCAGGAGTTGTAATTGGCTATTTTTTATTACAGAGCTGCAAAGGAATTACAGAAACTGCTTGTGAAGAGAGAAGCGGAAGAGGAACCAAATATTAAGGGTTCTTCAAAAAAATTAAAATCTCATGTTGTTCAAGAGACCAAGTCAGAGCTTCGGTAAGTGAAGTCCTGGTTGTTTTGTTGATGAAATTTTATAATTGATTACTGCACCTCAGCTCGTTGAGTGAGTTGAGATGTGGTAGAGCTTAGAGTGAGGAGTATCTTCTAGAACTTGAAGGTTCTCAGTGCTGGGATGTATCCTTGGTGTCTTCATGTATTTATCAAGCCCAGTCATTGACCCCTCAGAGATGACATCAGTAGGACTATGGCCCTAAAGACTTGATTCCCTCTTTGCTGGACTTCAGCAAGAATGGTAAGTGTGAGTTCAGCAAGAGGGATAAGCATGAGTCACACTGTTTAAAGCAATATCTCACATTCTAGTGGCTGAAAGAGCTCATGAATGGGATAATTATATCATATTTAACCAAGCTTGAGAGCGAAGAATACAAAAAATGGTTTTGCCAACAAGAAATCAATGCAAGGTTGTGTGACCCTCCAAAAACCTTCAGCTTCAGATTACTGTGCATCTCTGGAAGTTGCTCTTGCCTGCACCAAGTGGGCTGATGTAAAAACCTGATGGGTTGTATTGAAAAATAAATGTTGTGCTCACAGCTCACAAAAAGATGTAATTCCTTTCCTTTTGTTTGTAATAAATATTTTGTTGTTATTAAACCTCTAGCTGTAATTATTTTTAGCAGTAACATTTTTACCTTGTTCCAGGCAAGCAGAAGAAATTCCACGGATAGCAGTTCACAGCATAGAAACGTATGAAGCTTGCACGCATGAAGTTGCTGTTCCAGTTGGCCAGTCTTACATTCCACTTCAAGCCCCAAAGGACAAACCAGCAAAGTCCTACCCATTTATGCTAGATCCTTTTCAAAAAGAAGCCATTCTTTGCATAGACAATGAGCAGAGTGTTTTAGTGTCTGCTCATACATCAGCTGGTAAGACAGTGGTTGCAGAATACTCCATAGCAAAGTGCTTGCAGAATAAACAGCGAGTCATTTACCAACACCCATTAAAGCTTTAAGTAATCAAAAGTATCGTGACTTTAGTGATGAATTTGAAGATGTGGGTGTTTGTTACTGGTGATGTCACGATCAATCCAAATGCCTCCTGTCTTATTATGACAACTGAAATTCTAAGGAGCATGCTCTACAGAGGCTCTGAAGTTACCAGAGAAGTTGGTTGGGTTGTCTTTGATGAAATTTCATTATATGAGAGACAAGGAGCGTGGTTATGTTTGGGAAGAAAACCATTATTCTTTTACCAGCAACTGTTCATTTTGTGTTTCTTTCTGCTACTATACCAAATGCCAGTCAGGTAAGTGGAGGAATACAAGTTGAAGTAGTTCTTTAGCTTAAAACTTCTTTTGATTTGAAAATTATTTGATTTACTATGATCCTTATAGTTTCCTTTTTGTGACAATTTACTTGTTCGCTAGGGTCAGGGCAAGCATACGTATTCTTTGTTAAATGTCCCACACTAGCATTATTTGCTGTGTCACAAACCTCACTGCTACCTCAATTGTCATATGGTGTAAGAGACTTGAGAAAATGACAGAATTGCCTTTCAATGATAGCTTTAAGCTTTGTGTAAAGGATTGCACATCAAGCAGTATGCATGAGTAAAATCAGTATGAAATATTGTGGTTCCTTTATTATTTTGAAAATTTCCAGGATAAGTTTATGATAAACCCTTTTTGCATATTTTAACCTTTTCATAGTTAAATTGAATTTGTTTACAGTTTGCCCAGTGGATATGTTATCT
Organism: Macrobrachium nipponense; assembly: GCF_015104395.2. NCBI lineage: Eukaryota > Metazoa > Arthropoda > Malacostraca > Decapoda > Palaemonidae > Macrobrachium > Macrobrachium nipponense. The sequence goes on along the minus strand of NC_061098.1, from coordinate 15,819,148 downwards.
CCACCACCAACCTTGCCATGTTGTATACACTGACTATCGGCCCACACCACTCCAACATTACATATTTCCTGCTGGTGGTGAAGGTATATACCTAGTTGTAGATGAGCACTCCAAGTTCGAGAAGACAATTTCAAACGCTGCCATGACCATTATTCAAATGGTCCAGAACAGGTATTGTGGCTTCATTGAAAAATACAATATACATAAGAGGTTTTGAATGTATTGCTATTGAATTGTTAATATTTTGAAGGTCAAAGTGAATTTTTTGTTTGAACCATTGTTTAAAACAATATTCTTGTAAATGGAAAAACGTTATAATATAATATTGTAGATTACTGTATCTTTGTCACATAACCACTTTTCCATATCTGCATTATGCCCTAAACTACTTCTGTTCAGTGCAGTATGTCCTGTACTCAAGAAGATGATACTATGTACTGTGTCGATGGACATAGTACGTACTCATAATTACATATGGAATAAACATTAACATGTTCTTGGGACTCAGAAAAAGAAATATTTGTGAAACCATCCTTTTTCATTAGATACTTTTTCTCTATGTTTCAGGCAGCTCCAAAAGGAAGGAAAGTTGGAGCTCAGCAAGCTGGTGACTGTTTTAAAATAGTAAAAATGATTATGGAGAGGAATTTTGCGCCTGTCATTATCTTCAGTTTTTCCAAAAAGGAGTGTGAAGCATATGCCCTACAGATGTCCAAATTAGACTTTAATCAACCAGAGGAAAGACACTTGTTGATGAAGTTTTTGAAAATGCCATTTCCATGATTTTATCAGATGAGGACAGGCAGCTGCCACAAGTTATTTCTGTGTTACCATTATTAAGAAGAGGAATTGGTATCCATCATGGAGGTACAGTATTTCTAAATGATTTGTGCTACCCTACTAATGAAACTGCAGTCATGTTGGTAAACTTTGGAAATAAAAATGTTTATTATACTCTGGCTTCATAAAATTAACCACAGTTTTACATGAGAAAATTACTTTTGGACATCTGAATGAAAAGCATACAAGCTGTTTTTTGGGGATTTCGTTACATCAGGAGGGCAGAACTCCTCTAACTCTCTGTGAAGTTTGGGTGCAACTTGTGGAGAAGTTGAGAATTCTTAAAAGTTCCCTTATGAAATACCATCCTTCATCGAAGGTTTTCATCTAACTTTGTTTGTTTCTCTGTTCACCAGGACTTTTACCCATCATAAAAGAAGCCATTGAGATTCTGTTTGGTGAAGGATTGATTAAAGCTTTGTTTGCAACTGAAACTTTTGCCATGGGTTTGAACATGCCTGCTAGAACTGTCCTCTTCACATCTGTACAAAAGTTTGATGGGCACAGATTTCAGATGGGTGAGATTATTACTTTACTTCAGTAATGGAATAGGTAGTTACTTCAGTAATGGAATAGGTATTAGCTTCTACTCTTGATTGAAATAGAGCATGCTATTTGTTGAAGTGATATGTGATCGTTTTTCAAGTTGATGGCTGTGTGAATACATTAGTACTTATAATAAAAAACTCAGTGTTATAAGATATATAGTATATAGGATATTTGTATTCTTCGAGGTCACTTCAGGAGAATATATTCAGATGTCTGGTCGAGCTGGCCGACGAGGAAAGGATGACAAGGGTATTGTAATCATGATGGTTGATGAAAAGCTGAACACTTCAGTGGTGAAAAACCTTGTTCATGTAAGTGGAAATTTGTGGTTGACTTTTCTCGTTAAGAATATTTTTATGCTAGTTATTGTAAGCTTTGCTTGTGTTTGTATGATTATATAAATGTTTCTCATCTTATTTCTAGGGAAAAGCAGATCCCATTGATTCAGCCTTCCATCTTACCTACAACATGGTTCTTAACCTGCTCGAGTTGAACAGATTAACCCTGAGTACATCTTGAAAGGTCCTTCTACCAGTTTCAGAATTTCTCAGCTATTCCTGAACTTTGTGATCGTAAGTATACAGACAAACATTATTTATTTAAAAATTAAGGATATTTCATCTTTCAGGTTATTAAGCAAAGTTGAAAAAAATTAACTCATTTTATTCGTAGGCAACTACATATATTCGAACTTCAACAAGCTCTTTCCATAAGCAAAAACTGTTTAAGTTTTAGGGTTTTGTAATCCTTTTTTCAACTAAACATTATGATTGCTATGATCTTGTCCACATCTTGGTTACCAATCTTTTAGGCTTTTAGGCTAAATGCTGTGAAATTTAGAAAACAGACTAGATGGAGTGTTAAACAGTTAAGTACGTACAGTATATAACTTCCTACTGGGTTGGATTTTGGCATTTTCCAATTTCTACTAACTGTTATACCTAATCCTTTGGACTTGAATTAATTCATATCAAATGGAATTTTTTCTGTACATTAGTATTTCTTTACTTCATGTTTCTGAAAACTAGAATAATTTTACTTTGTATTTTTCCTGAATTTTAGGTGTGGCAAAATCAGAGAAAGACTTGGAGAAAATGCAGATACCAAGAGAATCAGAAGTGGAGAGCTATTACAAGATTAAGCAAACCATCCACAATCTTAAGATGGAGCGTCATGCTTTCATGACAAGGCCAATATATATTATGCCTTTCTGCAGCCAGGGAGACTTTGTGTAGTAAGTGCATATGTCACTTTTTATTTCATGCTAAAGTAGGGGATACCACCTACACTGCTAGCATCCACCACCACACTAGATGCTAATAGAGCTTTATATAACAAAGAAAATCTTATTTTTTCAAATTAAAATTTGAGAAAATACTTGCATTGTGAAAGAAATTGCTATGCTGTTGTTTAAAGATAATATTTTGCTGTAGCTGTAATAAGTTGTATGTGTAGTATTTCAAAGTTTTAAACATTTTATTAGCTCTTCTCTTTTTTATATAAATGCAAGAATGTGGGAATTAAAGTATTTGATTGGTACTGTAATCTCACAGGGTCATTGGGATTTGCTAGTAAGCTAGTGTTGTAGCAGTATATTACTCAGTGATGTACCATTTCTTATTATTAAATCAAAAGTATTGTCTCCTTAGATAAAAAATAATGAAGATGACTTTGGCTGGGGAGTGGTGCTAACTTACAAGAAGAAAGAGGATAAGAAAAATCCATTGGAAGCTCCTGTTGTAACTATAGATGCCATTCTTCGAGTTTCAGAGGCGTCAGCAGCCAAGAAGGTAAGAATAAGTCCTTCATATTGCAGTGCAGATATTTTACAAGTACTACAGTGGTGATGATTTGAAGCTAGGGCATGAGAGTTTATGGTACACGAAACTCTTATCCATGGGGGCTGCAGTTCCTTTTATGAGAACAAAAAGTCATTAGTGAGCAATCAAGGAGTTTCAATACTTAGGCACTAGTACTACTGAGAGTTCAAGGGTTAGAGGTTTCCTGTTGGGAAGGAGTATACTACGTTAGGCTACTACAATGGTTCTAGTAGCTCTCATGGAAGAGAGGCTGTGTATAATTCCATATTGCAAGGTTGTTTCCAATCATTGGATGAAGTTTAGGATTGTGTACTATGCTTCTTGTTGTTGGAGAAATGTCTTACATTGTGCCACAGTATACGTACAAGTTTTGTAACTGCTTCCCATCGCCTGACTATCCAATTTTCTTATCGTTTTCCTTATTCCTGTTCGCTGTTATGGAAATTAATAACAGTGTCAAACTGCTGTGATTGTAGATATTGTTTACAGTGCTTCCCCTCACCTATAGGAAAAGTAACATAGATTGTTTGGAATTTTATACTACATAATTATTCATGCAAACATTTTCTTTCAGGTTACATCGGAACTGAAGCCTCCAAAAGCCGGGAGAAAAGAGTGAGCCAGTGGTGATGTCTGTTTACTAAAACTAGTTTCACGATATTTCTGCAGTAAGACTTAAAGTTACCCGAGGGACCTGAAGTCACTTGACCAGAGAGTGATGGTTATGAAAATGGTTCAGGTAAACGTTCAAGTTGATCACAGCCTTTATTTCTTATTCAGATCTGTGTCTGGTGTAAATATGTATTAAATACTACTGTTAAGAAATGTCATCAAAATGTAATGTGGCACATTGTTACCCCACTTTTTCCCGCTTCACTTTGTCACAGATTTTTGGGGAACATATTTTTTCACATTTTTGTGGGAACTTTAACCAATTCGCAAATTTTTCTATATCTATATCTTTAAATTATTACTAATTCGGTTTTTTTCTTCTTAAATTAGTCAGTGAACTGTTAAAATAGGCAGGTACAAGAGGTACATGGTATCTGGCAGTTATAAGCTTTTGTTTTGAAAGGGTTTTTCACTTCGCGGATCCACGACAGGTAGCAGTAAGGCGTGAATATAAATTTGCCTTACTTTGTCAATTCCTCTGTTTACAGGAGGCTCTAAGGCGTGTTCCTGAAGACCAGTTCCTTTTGGACCCAATCAGGAATATGAAGATAAGGATGAAGTGTTTGTTGATATTTGTGACAACTAGAAAAGTTCAGCGCTCGATTAGAATCTCACAAACTGCACAATGATCCACAGTGTGATGAGTTGTATGCTGTGTATGAAGAAAAGAATGGAGTGAGGCCAGTGCCTTTTTTAATTACATGTACTATTTGTTTATAACTGTCCCAGCTTTTTGTATTTTCCACTAAAAGTGACTTGTTGATAATCCTGACAGAAAGCTTATATATGATCATTATGGGGGAGAATTGAGTAAACACACTCCAGTCTGTCTGTCTTGTGTTTCTTTCCAACCCGTTTTGTTTATTGTAATTCCTTGTTATAAAAACAACATTGGTAAAGCAAAGTGATAACATAGGCATTGTGAAAACGTGGTAGCCATGAGTCTGATGGTGATTGTGTGGATAAATTTTTACATTATTTTCCTTGAGTAGATCATATTGAGTCAGTTGTCTTGGTATGGTTATCTTTTGTGTATGCAGATGTTTATGTTAATGAAGGATATTTCCAATCAAGCAGTTTTTACACGCTACTTTCACTCCAGTGTAGGAAATCATTGTTTCTGATTCATATGCTGCTTTTATGAATCTTATATAATCACTGCACTTCATACATTAAGATGCAATATATATTTTACTCCCAACTTTAATGTTAATCATTAATGGATTATTTTGATGCCGGTATATTAAATTGGATTACATTTGCAAATGCTATATATTTTCAGATGATGAAAGAGTACCAGAATGCTGAATAGACCTAAAGAAAGCTAAAAGTGTTTTGAAAATGGATGAATTAAAATGTCGTAAAAGAGTTCTGCGTCGTCTAGGATATGCAAACGGCTCAGGATGTCATCGAACGCAAAGGACGTGGTCGCATGCGAATTGTCAGCTGCTGACGAACTCCTCATTACTGAAATGCTTTTTAATGGTCTTTTTAACTTTTAAAAGACTTATCACGTACGTTTTTGTGTACTTTTATCAAGTGTGTCTTATACAAATGTAAAGATGACTTAAAAAATACCAAGTTTTAAAAAATCTATGGAAATATGTGAGATTACCATACAATATGAAATTTACACACATATGGTAGTATGTATTTGGAATGTACTATTAAGAGCATAACATCTTATCTAACATGATAACATTATATTTACAGCTGCTCAGACATGTGCTCTGTTTAAGCACCGTTTGTTTGTGATGAGAAGGGCACAGAAATGCCCAGGCTTGGTGAGGAATTATCAGGTCCACTTAGACAAATGCAAGACATGGCCCGACGCATAGCTCGTGTTAGTCACGAGTGTAAACTAGAAGTATGTTTACCAAGCTCTCTTTTCAGTTTTTGTTGACAAATTAGTGGTGAAATAGAAATACATTGATACTATATCCAGAGTAATGAAACAGCAATTTTGTAAGATGTATACTGTTGAATTTCTTGATTAAAGAGTAAATTTTGACAAACACATCTATTTCCAGATCAATGAAGACTTGTATGTAGAGCAGTTTAGACCTTTCCTTATGGATGTTGTTTACGAATGGTGTAACGGAGCATCCTTCCTGGAACTTTGCAAAAAGACAGATATTTTTGAAGGTGGGAGTTTGCATCAGTTTTTAATTCATTAAGTTTTTCTTTTAAAATCCTTTTTTGGCATCTGTGCACACACATATGTCTGGCATAAGCTTGCACTTATTTCACTTATACAGAATACAAATTTTCATGGTCTCAAACTACCATACATTACACACATTCCAAAACTAATTTTTTGAAATGCTGATGAAAAATGATATTGTTATGATACAATAAAGTTTTATACATACTTACCTGGCAGATATATACTTAGCTATTTGACTCCGTCGTCATCCGACAGAAATTCGAATTTCGCGCACACGCTACCTGTAGGTCAGGTGATCTACTTACCTGCCGCTGGGTGGCAGGACTAGGAACCATCCCCATGTTTCTATCATATTTTTTCTATACCGCCTGTCTCCTGAGGGGAGGTAGGGTGGGTATAATTTTGTATATATCTGCCAGGTAAGTATGTATAAAACTTTATTGTATCATAACAATATCATTTTTATACATTTAACTTACCTGTCAGATATATACTTAGCTGATTCACACATTGGAGGTGGGAAAGAGACAGCTAAATATAGAATCAAACAGGAATCACAACTATCGTTGTAGGTAATAAATAAATAAAACCTTGGTTCCTACCTGTTTAGACTGAAGACTTCATGAATACGTACAATCCAGGAGTCTAGACAGTCTCAAGAGCCTCAGCGAGATATTGATCTATGGCTAAGAGTTCTTGTGGTTCTGCCAAAGGGGTCTTACCCGCTACTTGGTAGATCCTGGAAGGACTACGTCAATGGGTGCTTATCCACTTACTTGACAAGACCTTATACAAGGAGCACAACATCGATCCCGATCACCCTCAACCTATCCATGTTAGTTCTAAGATTGCAAGAAGTTATCCCTAACCTCTTGCAAACGACCACAAACTCGAAACACAAACATTCGTACAGTAAAGTACAAAAATAAAAATAAAATTAAAAAAAAATGTTTGTACAATCTATTCAGTAAGACGTCTCTTGATTCCCCCCACTGATCCAAGCTCGGACGTCCGTACGCCAGCAAGCATACTAATCAGCAGAAAAAACCAACAACTCGTCTCACAAGGTAGATCTATGTACTATCAAAATTTTGAACAAATACAAATTTTTTTCTAAGGATCGTTATGTGCTCCCAGCCCCAGCACTGTATCGGCTGATACAAAAGGACCCAGAGAGAAACACTTTTCATATGTTACTTTAACGTCCTTGAGATAGTGCGATGCGAACACTGAATTACACCTCCAGTAAGTCGCATCCACAATGTCTTTTAAAGACATGTTCTTCTGAAATGCTAATGAAGTGGCTACCGCTCTAACCTCATGAGCCTTCACTCGGAGAGTCCTGAAAGAGTCTTCAGTGCAGTCATTATGAGCATCCGTAATAATGCTCCTCACAAGAATGCTAATGCATTTTTTGACATGGGTCTACTAGGATCCCTAACTGCGCACCACAGGCTTTGTTTACATCCGTTTTAGTTCAGTCTTCTTCTTTAAATAGAACTTCAAAGCTCTAACCGGACATAAAGATCTTTCTAATTCCTCTCCTACTAGATTTGAAAGTCCTTTAACTTCAAAAAAACTCTTTGGCCAGGTTTAGAGGGGTTCTCGTTCTTAGCCAGGAAACAGAGTCTGGAAAGAACCACAATTGCCGCATCGCTCTTAAATCCTACTCGAGAATCTAGAGCGTGTATTTCACTAATTCTCTTCGCAGTCGCTAACGACAACAAGAAAATACATTTTCTCGTTAGATCTCTAAACGACGCGTTGAGAGGAGGTTCAAATCTACTAGATGATAGAAATCTCAAAACTACATCTAGGTTCCAGTTCGGAGTGCGAGGAGAAAAGGTTTTTGAGGTTTCAAAAGATCTAATAAGATCGTGGAGGTCATTATCTTCTGCAATTCTCAACCTCTGTTTCGAAATACGGCCGAAAGCATACTTCGATAACCTTTAATGGTAGAAACTGATAATTTTGATTCTTCCCTAAGGAAAATCAAGAAATCAGCTATGTTGGTCACAGAGGTATCGGAAGAGGACAGTTTATTCTTCTTACACCATCTTCTAAATACATCCCATTTTGATTGGTAGACCCGAATAGTTGAAGATCTCCGGGCCCTAGCAATTGCTTTTGAAGCTTTGCTTGAAAAGCCTCTCGCTCTGACAAGTCTTTCGATAGTCGAAAGGCAGTCAGAGCGAGAGCGGGGAGGTTTTGATGGTACCTCTCGAAATGGGGTTGTTTGAGAAGATCTCTCCTGTGTGGAAGAGATCTTGGGAAGTCGACTGTCCATTCCTGTACCTCTGTGAACCAATCTTGAGACGGCCAAAAGGGAGCGATGAGTGTTAATCTCGTCCTCTTGATGCCGCAAACTTTTCTTAACACCACTCCTAACATTTTGAAGGGGGAAATGCGTACGCATCTAGGCCTGACCAGTCCAGTAGCATGCGTCCACCGCTATCGCTCTCGGGTCTTCCACTAAGGAGCAAAAGTTCTCTATCCTTCTGGATAGGTAGGTGGCGATAGGTCTATATGTGGACTGGCCCACAGGGACCACAGAGCTTGACACACCTGAATGTGAAGGGTCCATTCTGTGGGGAGAACTTGGTTTAACCTGCTTAGCCTGTCTGCTCTGATGTTCTTCTCTTCCTTTCACGAATCTTGTGAGTTTTTTTTTAAGAGTCACTTTCTTTTCTTTTGCCCATACAACAGCTCTTTTGTTATAGTGGAACAGAGAAAGAGAGTGAGTTCCCCCTGTTTCTTGATATAGGCCAACGCTGTGGTGTTGTCCGAGTTGACCTGTACCACTTGACCTAACACCTGTGTCTCGAAGGCTTTTAGAGCTAGAAGAACGGCATAAAGTTCTTTGGAGTTTATATGCCAGTCTAGCTGATCCTTCCTCCATTGGCCTGATATTTCTTTTGTCCCTAGAGTCGCTCCCCATCCCTTCTCTGAAGCGTCTGAGAACAAGATTAGGTTTGGGTTCCGAACTTCTAGACAAGCCCTCGTTCTTTTCTAAGGGAAAAATCCACCACTTCAGATGATTCTTTACTTCCAGAGGAATACTGAAAGTGTCCGAAAGCTGTCCGTTCTTCAACTCCAAATTCTTCTTAAGAAGAATTGAAGAGGGCGAAGGTGGAGTCTTCCTAGCGAAATGAACTGTTCTAGTGAGGAAAGGGTTCCCAGAAGACTTAACCACTCCCTCACCGACTCCGTTCTTTCTCTAGGAAGCTCGAGATTTTTTTGTAATCCCCGAGCAATCCTTTCCTGGGACGGAAAAGCCCGAAAACCCCGAGAATCCATCCGAAAATCCCCAAATAGACTAAGTTCTGACTGGGGATCATCTGCGATTTCTCGAGGTTCACGAGTAATCCTAACGTCTTGCTAGGTTCAAAGTAGACTGTAGGTCCTCCAAACACCGTTTCTCTGACTTGGCCCGGATTAGCCAATCGTCGAGATACATTGAGATGCGGTATCCCTTCTAAATGAAGCCATTTGGCCACGTTCCGCATCAGATACGTAAATACTGAGGGGCGGTCGATAGGCCGAAGCACAAGGCCCTGAATTGGAAGATTTGTCCTTGAACAACAAATCTTAGATATTTTTCTTGACGATGGGTGAATCGGAACATGAAAGTAAGCATCCTGAAGGTCCAGGGGATACCATCCAATCTCCCTGACGTAGGGAAGTACAGAACTGAAGCTGAAGTCTCCATGGAGAACTTCTTTTTCTCCACGTACCTGTTCAGGACGCTTACATACTAGACGGGTCTCCATCCCCCCGAAGCCTTTGGAACCAAGAAAAGGCGGTTGTAAAACCCCGGGAGAAAGGATCTTGCACTAGCTCTATAGCATCTTGTCCCTCATCGACACCACCGTCTGGAAGGAGAGTCTCGTTTCAGTCCAGGGTCCTTGTAAACTCGTCGACAAATCCTTTGGAGATGTTGCGAAAGGAGGTCTGTCTACGAAGGGAATGATGTACCCCTTCTGTAGGACAGACAGAGTCCAGGGATCTGCTTCTCTACGGACCAGGCATCCAGAAAGTAATTGAAGTCTGGCCCCTACCTGTGCTTGGAGACATGGCTGCTATTTGCTCTTTTTAAAAGAGCGGAAGGAAGACCTCCCTCGCTTGTCGAAGGGTCTTCTCTCCGAAGTTGATCGAGTTGAAGGGGCTCCACGAAAGGGCACCACTGGAGTCCGAGCCACCTTCTTCTGAGTCTTACTGCAGGTCTACTTTTCTTTGTAGATTGTACAAGAAGGTCCTGCGTAGCCTTTTCCGACAAGGATCTCGCAACATCCTTCACTAAAGATGAAGGAAACAGATGTTTTCTGACCGAGGTGCGAATAATAAAGCGGACCTCTGAGAAGGAGAAACTCCTTTCGTTAGGAAGGAACTGTAAAATGACAATTTGTCAAAAATTGCATTTTTCCTAACTATACAAACCTGAGGTCCTTTAACAATAGGAAGTAGCTAGCGGCAGCTGGAACGGTCGTAAGCTTCGAACAAGGGGAGAAAGGTAGTTAACTGCTTGTCCGACAGTCGCGCGCCGCGCGACTGGGAGGTAAACAAATCACTTTTTGCTTTTGGCCCATGCAAAATACGCAGAGAGAGGGGTGGCATGAGGAGGGACCATATCTAAAGGACCTCAGGTTTGTATAGTTAGGAAAAATGCAATTTTCGACAAATTGTCATTTGTTCTGATACGTAATACAAACCATCGGTCCTTTAACAATAGGAAGACTCACTTCTTGGTGGGAGGAATCTGAGTCTTTTGATGAACAGACTGGTGTTCGTCCATCCCTGGAATGCCTCCCTGGTCGTAAGAGCGAGGGAGGGATCCAAGCCTCTGTCCGATTGATCGGGGTGTGCACCGCAGGATCAATGGTCAGACCTCTGGGCCGAGTACTAAGAGAGAGGCAAGCGTATCTCTTCGTACCCGCAAGCAAGAAACTTGTTCCTGTTTGCAAGAGGCAACATAAAGTATGGGTTGTCTCAAGCTGGCATCCACTTCCTCCCCCTTGTTGGAGGAAGTGGTGGTATATACGCTCCTATCCTAGTGAAAGGGATAGGATGGGGCTCTGTTGAGTAGCTCACCTGCATCTTGTCCTTATCCAGCAGGGTGACGACCGTGCCCTCTAACCACAGGTAGAGGGGAAGAAAAAGATGGGAAGAGGAGCCAGTCACACTCTCATTCACTCATCCATTCTTATGGTCACACCAGGACTCGATGCTGTTCAGCCTGCGAGGGTCTGGGTTCGCTACACAACGTGTTGAGCAGCCACCACGGGTCCCAAGGAAAAAGGATCCAAGGACCTGTGGGCAATATCCCGAAGGTAGAAGGAAGGGCATGTGGTCTGGTTGACCAGACCCCTGCCTTCAGTACCTGCGCCACGGAGAAGTTCTTGCGGACAAGGCAGCATCTCCTTCGCATCGAAGGCGGTGAAGTCCATTGGGGAGGAGGGTATTGTGAAGGACTCGAACCAATCGTCAGTTACCGAAGGGTTCTGAGTCTTCGCTACGAAGAATCGGTACGAAATCGAGCGTCACAAATCCCCATCCCTTTGTGCTTGACTTCTCAAGAGAAGTCATGCAGTTTACCTAAGACGAAAAGAAGGGAATAGTGTATGACCTATCCCTCTTCTCGACTTTGGTTATGTACAGTACTCATACTGACAAGCTATTAGACGAAGTAATGATTGCTCTGGAACAACCGAACTAAGTCCACAGCATAGTTTCGTAAACTGACTCGGGCGCTCTGACAGCTGCCGACTGACTGGTTCGGAATCAGTAGAGGCAAGTTGTCCAAGCATCCGGGTAAGTCACGTGACCTTCGCCCTTTAAAGAGTTATGCTGAGAGACCAACAAATAAAATATTTGTTAGTCACCGATGCCGGACGGCGCGGCGATGATTCTCTTAATGCATAAGCTCAAAAGGCGAAAGTCAATTGCCTTCAAAAGACCGAGGTCCCTGATGGCAAGAAAATGTCATAGACGTTGAATCTCAGCTTAAGGAGAAACAACACTATGTGACGTTGAAGACGAAGGTAGGCAATGAATGCAACCTACGTCTTCCAGCTGAATCGAGAGAAGGAATCTCAAGATTCTAAAACCTGTGCTTACAAATGACTGAAAACGCTAACCGCCATTTCATTGCTGTCCGTTGTGCAATGAAAGCGGGGCGTTCTTCAGTAATGAAACACAGGGGAGAGCCGCTTGAAGAACTGCTTCTCATGGGCGCGAACGTTTGGAAGTAGAGCTGGCAGGTGTGGGAGTAGGCGATGTCTTTCATCAATACATCTGCTAATCCGGGGTGAACAATGAACAATTGTACACCTCCGAATACAAGATATTTTGAGGACAAACTCAGATTCCGCAAAAATCATTCGCATTATCGGGATACGATGCAGCAAGAGACTATTACAGATTTTGTTACCGTGCGGTAAACAGAAAGATGAGAGTCGAATAGATATCTCTGTTTAAAATTCTCGCAATACCGAAGACGATGAATACTAGCGTTTCACAGCAGTAGATGGTCATTCATGTATGCGAGAATCCCCGTTAATCAGAGACTTAAGTCCGTGATTGTTGGGCAGAGATACGGTTGTTATTCAATCAAAGCAGGTGAGAAAGACATAAACAACCGTCTACCTCAAAGCGGCAGCTGATACTGAAATGCCTCGGGCAATTCAATACGCAGTAGCTGTCGCTGACTCGTCATCCTGAGTTTTGCCAAGTAATCCTTTCCACGAAGGAATGCGTTCGGCTAGAACCACCGAGCATAAAAAGATATGCTCGAGCAATTATATTTAGCGAAACGAATTTCGGTAAATATAAAAGCTTAAATGGTGTTGTTGTGACAACACCATAAGTATATAAAATTGAAACTGGAAACTCCTGGGAGGTTGCAGGCAACCCAGGGTTGCAGTTCAATTAGAATACTTTTTCGTCTAAGTCGCAATCCGTAGAATAACCAGGATATGCGCCTACCCTCGGACCATTCAACTGCTTAGCAGAATCATGTCGCGAGGTTAATATACGTAGTATATTTGTAGGATTCTGAACAACGATCTCCATCCTAAATTCTTTCCTTCAAGAAAAACAAAAATAAGGATTGGAGATCGACCACCTTCGTTCTCTATTAAAGAGAGTGAAGGAGAAGTCTTCCTCGAAGGAAAGCTTCAATGGTGAACAGAATACTAAGACGATAGTTCCAGCCAAACTGGATATTCCCGTCCGTTCTTCTCTATTCCAGGTTGGTCGCCTACTGTGAGATAGTCTTCTTTCAGCAGCAGTCTTCTCCCTAATGCTAGAAATTCCAGGAATTCGAGCATAGGCGAGGTTCCCGATTATCGTGTACATATCGGGGATTCTCGTCTCGCTCACTTTGGGACCGTGGTCTCGCCTAAGTGTTTGGAGATCGTAAGAAACTCTAACACTCTGAATGCGCTAGAAATTCCGTAGAATTCTAAGCAGTCTGCGAAACCCCACCGAATTCGTCAAACGATATCGGCTGGTGGTCCTCTCGATTCCCGTAGAAATCGAGAATGGGGCAGGATCCCTCCTCAACGACCGGGGCTTACGTCAGGTAGGACCCGAAGGTCCCCCCTGGTAGCGCAGTCCCCAACGTGGGATCCTACAGAGAAATCTCTGTAGGATCCTTCCCCTTTCCCTCGTAGCCGTAAGGAGAGAGGGAATGGGGGAGGAATTGGATACTCGCTCGCCTTCCCAGTGGAACTAGCAGTTGGAGAAGAGTAGGAGCAGCCATCGCCTTGCGGCGATGCCTCTCAGAGTCTGGGAAAACGTATCGTCAGGAGAAAACGTTTTCCCGAGGAGGGTTACGAACTCTCACTGTAGGTAAGGGTCTGCCGCCACTGTGAACGTCGTCTGGGTGGGGCTGATCGACACCTGACAGGAGAGAGCCGATACCGTCCTCCGACTCATTCCAGTCCTCGTCGAGGTCGAAAACCTCTCAGGAGGGACCGAAGGAGTATTTAAATACGGTGTCCGAAGACACGTAGAAACGCCGCTGTCGCAGTAGAGGAGGTGGAAGTAGCTTGATCGACCGGCCAGAACTGAGAGAGCCTTCTTGTCCGGAGACGAGAGACTCTGGTTCAAGACAGAATCGGCAAGCTCCGATCGCGGCAAACCCACCGTCGGTTTGGGTTCCCTCTCGGTGGGGCCCCAAAACGACTCGAGCAGAGACATGGGCTCTGCTGGTGGGAGCGGCGATCCTTCCCACCCCCGGTCGTTGTGCTGACGAATCAGTGCAATAACCTGGGGTAAAGTTACTCTGAATCTCGGAAGTTACAGCGTCTTGAGGAGGTAGGACCGTCCAGTCCCTCCAACAAGAGCAGCTCCCAGGACCCCTCCCTCCCCTTCAGAAGAAGGGCCAGCAACAGATCCCTGACGGTTGCCTCCAATCACTTGCGCGTACGTCCTGGTTGGTCCTAAGACCAACCTGGCACGTTGCGGCGTCGTGACGGGATCGTTGAGCGGCCGCATCTCTCACGATCACTCCTATATACCTCGCTCTTCCTGGCGTATGCCGAGGAAGTTGAAGGTATCGGAGAGACAGAAACTGACGCTAACCACCCCCCTCTCCCCTTGACGGTCGCCTCCAATCACTTGCGCGTACGTCCTGGTTGGTCCTAAGACCATACGTGGCACGTGCGGCGTCGTGACTGGATCGTGAGCGGCGCACCTCTCACGATCACTCCTAGCTACCTCGCTCTTATCCCCGGTGTAGCCCGAGGAAGTTGAAGGTAGTGGAGGGACAGACCTGACGCTCCCCCCCCGCTCGCTGGCAGGACCAGCGTACGTGGGGGGCTTGCAGCCGATCACCAACCCGCGGTGGGGATCGATCTGCAGGCCTGGCCGTGCCGCCGCACCTGTGGCGAGCGGCTCGACTGAGAACGTCGACGCTGATGTCTAGCGTCAGGCGAGCTGTTGCTGGTTACCGTCTCCGCCCGGTCCCGATGGGAGCGGCGTCAGGTCGACCTGCTAGGCTCGTTGTCGCGGTGAGAACCGGCGAGCGTCTCTCGGCGCGTCGAGCCGCTGGTACCAAGCCGTGGCTGTTACCGACGACCGCGGGGACCCCTTCCTCGCCTCAACCCGTGGCTGGTCAGCGACCGTCACGTCAACAACGAGCAGCCAGCTGGTCGCTGCGAGAGCGTCCACTGGCCTAGCGAGAGTCGTCTGCACGACACTCGCCAGTCTTCTGCTCCGCGCTTAGGTCTTGGCGGCGAGCGAGCTCGAGTGTCAAGACTTTGGCTGGACGGTCTCCCGCGGGAGACCGTCCACTCGGTACTTCTCGCTAACGAGAAGCCGAGGCTGATCCTGGTTTAGCGGCAGAACCGCTAAAACCAGGCGAGGAAGTGCCAGCCGAAGCTGGTACTCCTCTGGTCCCCGTCTTCTTCTCCTTGGTCAGAAGAAAAGACGGGCCCTGTTCCCGAGGGAGGGCAGGAGGGACCAGCAGAAGAGCTCCCCGAATCGCCGGAGCGAGACGGGCCCTTAGAAGGTCCCGAAGGAGTTCTTCTTAGGGGGGAAAAAAAACCCGGGTTACCAGCTGGTCGCTGCAAGAGTCAGGCCGCTGGCTGGCAAGAGTCACCTGAGCGTCTCTCACCCGCCTTCTGCTCCGTGCCGCGTCTTGGCGCCGAGCGAACTCTGGCCGCCGAAACACTTGGCTGCACGTCTCCCAGAGGGAGAACGTACACCTCGGGATCTCTCGCGAACGAGAGACCGAGCCGGAACCTGGCGTAGCGGGCAATCGCGCTAGCACAGGCGAGGAAGTACCAGAGCTAACCGATACTCCTCTGTGGGACCCCGTCTATCTCTTCCTTACGGAAGGGGAGACGGGCCCCGCTCCCGAAGGAGCATGGAGGACCAGCAGAAGGACCCCCCGTCCCACCGAGGTGGGACGGGCCCTTAGAAGTTCCCGAAGGAGACTTCTTAGGGGGGAAGGCAGCCTTCTTCTTCTTCGGCTTATGGCCTTAGAAGTCGAAGGCGGGGAAGAGGCAGCAGCAGACGATGAAGACGAAGATGGACAGCTTCCTCTTCTCCTCTTCCTCGTCAGCTCTCGCAGGACAGTCGTCAGGTCCTCCATCCAGGAGGGAGCCGGGGCAGTTGCCGAAGCAAAAGGGCGGGCCCGACTGCACCTGTCGGAAGGAACCTGGGACTGGGGAAGACACCACCGTGGGCAGGACCAGCATGGGACAGGCACAGGAATCAGGAGCGACAGGAACAGCAACCAGCTCAGGAGCGGCCAGGAACAGCGGTGGCAGCGGTAGACCCAGAAGGGACAGCCAAGCCAACAGCGGGAATCACATCAGCGGCAGGTACGGCAGGCCCAGCGATCGCCTCGTAGAATCATCGGCAGTCAGCGGAACCTGGGTCCTGGCGGCCGGTCCAGGGGCGAGCTGCTGAACAGCGGAAGTCTGGGGCAGGCAACACGAAGAAAAAACAGGCGGCGGCGGCAACCCCACCTCGGTACGGCTGCGGCCTAGTAGCGGCAGACGGCGTCATCGACAACAGCATGGAGAGTGTAGACCAGGAGGGGGGGAGCAGCATAAGCGGCCGTGGTAGTAGTGGAGACCGCCCCAGACCTCGCTAGACGCTGCAGCAGCCCGTGGATGCTAGGCACGCCCTGCCTCCGCGGTGGTCCATACCTGTCCAAGGTCGTCTCCCACGGATGTAGCACCTGCGGTAACATATAGATTAGTTAAGAGGGGTTCCCTCACGCACGGGGGAAGACATGCCCACCCCGAACGCAAGGAAGACCCCAAATACAAAATACAACGAAGAAGCTAGCGGGGGGCAGGAAGGAAGACAAGAAGAATCGGATACCAAGGGAGTCGCGGGAGAGCTTTCGACGACTTCCTGGCAGACCTTCGCTTCCCCTACCCCGCACAGCAGTGAAAAGTTAATATGGAAAATGAAAACAGAAATACTGCCCTTGCGATTCACTTCATAGAACTTAAAGGGGAAAAGATCAATTCCCGGGTAAGAACGGAAACTTGATCCAATAATATGATGCTATCATAAAATATATATGAAAATGAAACAGAATACTGCACTTGCGATTTCATTTCACATAAAAAAAATCGTAAGGATCAATTCCCGGGTAAGAACGAAAATTGATCCAAATTAAATTTCATGCAAATAAATAAATGAAAATGAAAAGAATATTGCAATTGCGAATCCACTTTCATTGCATTCTATTATACAAAATTAAAAGGCTCGTGCCGAGCGCAAACACACTCTCGGTAACGAACGCACGGGCAAACATATAATGAAAACGAGAGTACTTACATTTTTCATTACACACTCCCGCCCAAAATACATGACTCGGCGCGAGCGCGTTCGCCCTCGGCACCGAGGCATAATTCAAGGGTTCAATTCATGAAAAGAGAGGAAATCGCCGCATCTACGGCGATAACTCCATGTTTTGGTTCATAATTAAGTAATGAAAATGAAAAACAGTGTACTTACAGTTTCATTTTCAAGTCAAACAAACCATTAGTAGAAAAACACAATATAACAAAGCATACGACGATGAAGAAGGGCAGCAGAGCGATGACGAACACGTCCTTCACACCCGCGGCCGAAAGAAAGCAAAACGTGATTTGTTTACCTCCCAGTCGCGCGGGCGCGCGACTGTCGGACAAGCAGTTAAAACTACCGTTCTCCCCTTGTTCGAAGCTTACGACCGTTCCAGCTGCCGCTAGCTACTTCCTATTGTTAAAGGACCGATGGTTTGTATTACGTATCGGAACAAAAGATCTTTTCTTCAACATCCCAGATCCAAAAAAAGAGCCGCCAACTCACCAGAACCATCTTGCACAGCCTTATCCATGCAAGATAGGACACTGTGCAAAGTTTCTGGATCTAGAAAATCTGGCTCACTCGTCTTCTAGCCAGCACCCCAAGAGACCAATCCAAGAAGTTGAATACCTCTAAGACGTGAAAAATTCCCTTAAGGTGCTGATCTAACTCCGACATACTCCAGGACGCCTTTGCTGAATTGAGAGACTGTCTTCTCACAGACTCTACAAGACTCGAGAAATCTGAATCTGCCGACGAAGGGAGCATCAATCCCATCGCCTCTTCTGTCTTATACCAAATGCCTATCGTTTTTTTTCCGTTTTGTGGTAACTTTTCCCCGTCAGTTTGGAGGAGAGCAATAAACCGTTCTCAAAGTTTCCTTTTTAGATAAAAAAGCCACGAATCTAAAGACTGGAGGGCTTTCTTCATTGAGATCGCCGGTTTCATCTTTAAGAAAGCCGAGGATTTCGGGGTTTTTGTGCTCGAAAACAGAGATCTCGGCGAAGGAGGAGCTGCAGGACTAAGAGAATCGCAAAACTCCTCTAGAAGTAACGAGAGGCTAAAAAAAAACTTTATAATTGGAAAGTCCCGTCGTAGGTTGAAACTTCTTCCTCAGAAATCTCTTCCAGTTCCAGGTTAGAAGGAGATCGCTCTTTCCTGACCGATTCTACTATCAGGAGAAGCCGCTCCCGTGGGAGGCGTCCTGCTTCTTGCTGGTGTCAACCGCTTAGGAGCGTCCTCGCGCTTGTCTGACGGACTCTTTCCTGAGAGGCGTCCTGCTTCTTGTTGACGTCTCGCGCCTCGAAGCGTCCTGGCTCTTGCCTCGCACCTCGCTCCTGGGAGGCGTCATGCTTCTGGCTGGCGTCAACCGCTTTGGAGCGTCCTGACGCTTGCCTGACGACTCTCTCCTGAGAGGTTGTCCCTACTTTTTGTTGACGTCTCGCGCCTCGTAGCGTCCTTGGCTCTTGCCTGGATCCTCGTTCCTGGAGGCTCCTGATTCTGGATGGCATGACGCGCCTATCTTGACGCTCGCGCCTGGCTGACGTTTCACGTCTCGCAAACTCGACGCTCTTGTCTGGCGTCTCGTGCTTGCGCTTTGACAGGAGAACGGATCCTGCTCGGCCTACTATGCAAGGCTGATGAATCCGATTCCAAATCAGAGGAAGACAAAATACTATGGCGAGTCTGACCCTCGATAGCCTAGACTTCTTAATAGGCAGGAAATCGTCTTTCCTTCTGGGAGGGTCTTTAATTTACAGAACTCCCACAAGAGAAGTGATGGAATCCTGCATAGTGCGAAGGATTCTTTTAGTCTCTTCATTATTGTCTACCCTCGTTGTTTAATTACTGGATGGTCCTCCTCTTGAAAACGCTCAGGACTAGAAAGTAATCCTGGGTTCATCCAAACGTCTCTTAAGGGGGCGAGAAAGATCCGCCGATCTCCACCCTCTTTTAGGTGAGGAATTCTCGAGGAGGAGAAACACTCACGCAGAACGCTTTTCTGTAACGTTCTCTGGCATTCTGTGGCGATACAGAAAATGCCGAAGGGGACGTCTGACTGTTGGGGATCCTCCACAACTCCTTACGGCTTTCGACATTCCTTCTCCTCTGGGCTTGGGAGCTTGAAAGAGGTCTAGGCCTGGGAGCGTTGTGAAGACAATCAGACGCCCCCTCCACTGCACTGGGGACACTTACTATCACTATCCACAGCACTATAATTACACTGCTTACCTTCATAGGCCGCCATTTTGGTTTCCATTTTCCGAAGAGCGCTTTAAGATTCGCTATCTCAGATGCCGAATCTGTGTGTTCTAATAAAGGAGCAGGTACATTAGATGGGGCAGTAA
The DNA here is from genome assembly GCF_015104395.2 of Macrobrachium nipponense. Taxonomy (NCBI): domain Eukaryota; kingdom Metazoa; phylum Arthropoda; class Malacostraca; order Decapoda; family Palaemonidae; genus Macrobrachium; species Macrobrachium nipponense. The sequence goes on along the minus strand of NC_061098.1, from coordinate 15,799,439 downwards.
AAGGAGAAGAGAGGGTATATTATTACTAATAACCCCGCTAGAACTAGATAAAGGTTTGGAAGAAGACCTCCTCACCCTGTTTCTTTCTAACTTCTTCACGTATGAGGTTAGAGATTTCCATTCTTCCTCACTCAAATCCTTGCATTCATTACAAGTATTACCAAAAGAACATTCATACATCCTGCATTTCCTGCAAATAGTATGAGGATCAATTGATGCCTTCGGCATCCTAACTTTACAACCCGCATTCACACACATTCTCACACATTTCCAGAATCAGACATCATGTGAACAATCCAAATCAAATTCCAAAAACGGTCCACAATCGCGTATGCCAGTACAATCAATGCAAATACGTCACAGAGAAGTCCAAACGAAGATCAATTGCGATGCAAAATACGAATCCAGCCGGAGATACCCACAACGATGTTGCCAGTATGGCCGACAGAAAAAATATGATAGAACATGGGGATGGTTCCTAGTCCTGCCACCCAGCGGCAGGTAAGTAGATCACCTGACCTACAGGTAGCGTGTGCGCGAAATTCGAATTTCTGTCGGACGACGGAGTCAAATAGCTAAGTATATATCTGACAGGTAAGTTAAATGTATAAAAATTTCTTTTTGGATGACAACTTTATAACTTGTTGTTTGTGTATGCAATTTCAGGTTCGATTATCCGAGCAATGAGACGACTGGAGGAAACTACTAAGACAAATGGTGCAAGCATCAAAAGCAATTGGAATAGATCTTGAAAAACAAGTTTTCTGAGGGCATCAAGTTGTTGAAACGTGACATTGTTTTTGCTGCCAGTTTATACTTATAAATTTTTGCTCTTTACACAAATAGGATTAGCATAAGTCTCTGTGATGTAAAATAATAGTTTGCATTATTTGTATCATATCATGACTTTTTTTACAGAGAGAATACATATATTCATGTATTTTTGGTATGGTTTTCATTATTATTCGTAGATCCAGTGAAAGTTAATTGTCATAAAAATTAACTTCTTGGGTCTGGAGATGGAAGTAAAGGCTGAGGTAATTTCTGGAAATGCAAAATGCTGAAGAAAACATCAGCTGTACAACAGACTTAGTTGTATATGTACGTCTAGAATTTCAACTTTATTTATTAAAGGAGCAAGACTTAATTAGTGAACCAAACATTATGTTATCGCATTTCTCTTTTCCATGGTTTAGGGTTGCATGACAGTAATGGAAAGTATATTTTAAAATGCTTTGTCACCTCTGTACCAAATGAAATGGACAAGTACCATGGATATAACTGTATTGCAAAATTCTATTTGAGCCTTAAAAAGTCGATACCAGGAAAACTATAGAACAGTAACCATATTCAAACAAGATTCCATGTTAAATTATAACCTGTTGTATATTCATTTTAAGATTTCAGTTATTTTACACTTAAGACAAAACTTTTGAGTGATTTTCTTTGGGTAAAAAATATATTTAACTACAAGTATCAGTCTTTTCAGTTGTATACATCAAATCACTTTGCTAAAAACTTTCATGAAACTATCAAAAAATTATAGCCTAATTGGAAGTTTTCACTATATACAACTCAAGTTGAGGTAAGAGATTGTGCATGCAACACAATCATTTTCCTAATTCAGGCAAAAGGATAGAGGGAATAGCCGTGAAGGGATGCTTAAATATGTGAGGCTAATATGCACTGTATACTTAGCTAATAATTGATGTTTGAGACGAGTTACAATGATCAAGAAATAATCCCTCTACAATTTTTTTTTAAAAACGGTCACACAAAGCTTTCAATGTATCATTACACAACCTAAAATTTTCCTCTAAACAAAGGTGAAGCAAAAACTAATTTCACAACAAAGTTTTATTTAAATTAGTAAAACAGCTATATATTTTAATATATCATATACTTACTTATTTAGCACGCACTTTGCTTCTTTTCCAGACTGAGAATTGCCAGCAGTAGTTTTTAGGGCTGCATGTCCTTCTGCCTTTATATGAGTGAAAAGCTTGTTCTTTGAGGGGAACTCAGCCCCACAAATAGTACAACGTAGCTCCTGAAAAGACAAATGATAAGCTGAATCAAACCTTTAGAAATGTATGAATAATACCTACACAATCTCATGAAAATGTAGTTGAATCCTTTAATAGTTGAAAATGGAATCAGTAAAGACACTTTATGAAATAACACTTAGCAGCTGTAACTTTCAATAGCCAAATCTCTTGGTTAATGGGTTGCACCAAGCACTGAATCCCTGTGAACTAATTATGTTTTGTCAAATATACTTGGGCATTACCACAATGAAGTATAGGATTCTAAAAAGATGGATAAACATGTTTCACGTAGGGATTGAAATCTAAGTTGTTTTTTCAAACCAGAAGAAAAGTTCAATAATGACTAGTTATTTACAATAGCAAAAAAAGCATAAAGCTCTTAAAGTGATTTGAGTTTAGCAAGCAAAATAATATTAAAAAATGTTTAGTACACTTTCAAAAGGTTTTACAAAAAAAAATTAAATAACTCACAATGGCACTCCATATTTTGAAAGGAAATATGGAGAGTAATATAAAATTATAAAATCTTACAATAGTTTCTGGTGGTTTAGAAGCTGCATTTGCTTCTCTAGCTCTTCTTCTTTCTTCTTTTGCTTTCTTTCCCTTCTTTGCCTTTGAGGATACTTCTTGATCACTCTGCTCTTTAACATCGTCTCTAGATTCTTTGTCTATGTCTTTATTCTGGCTACTGTCCTCTGAGTTTTCATGGCCGTTTACTGTGGTCCTGTCGCCATTACAATAATAACTTTTCTGTGTCAGGGGTTGCAATCTGAGCTGTCTTCCAAGATTAACTGTTGTCTCTTCTTCTTCTTTGATTTTCCACCGGCTTTGCTAGTAGAGGTAAGTGGGGGGGTGACATCTTCTGTAGAACTCTGTTTCTTCTTCTTCTTTTTCTTCCTTGATTTTGGCATGGATGCTGTTGTGGTTTCATCATCTGAAAGAAATATTTAGTAGTATATTTAGTAACACAGAGAATAACAAATACGTTAGGAAATAGAAACAATAATTATATAATGTTAGAAAATTTTTTTTAAACAAATGCAAAGTACTTCTACAACAAATTTTAAATTCAAGATATGCTGAAGCAGAATTAATATGATAAAAATAGAAACCAACACTTGATGAAAAGTACATGGAGCAAAATATTTAGAATATGTACATGAGTATAACATCTAAAAATATTTAAAAACTTTCATTATCTGAAGATGTAACTGACCAGCTGATCCGCTATCAGCAAGACGTGAAGTGTTTTCTACAGGTTGTTCCTCTTCCAGTTGCTTCTCTTCTGCCAGCATTGTTACCTTCAGTGACTCACGTTTTCTCGGTGCTTCCTTGATCGCTCATGGTTTCCATCTATGAGAAATGATACAAGAAAATTAAATTAGAATTCAAAACAATAAAAGCCTTGCCTAGCGCATGAATTCCCAGTATGTATGCTGGGGACCATGAATCATTTGAAATAACTCAAAATAAAAGGGTAAGAGATACTTTTAAAAATACATGAAAGCGGGTTAAGCTTCTCGCAATTACCACACAATGGAGTTAAGTATATCTTAGTTTAACCAGACCACTGAGCTGATTAACAGTTCTCCTAGGGCTGGCCTGAAGGATTAGATATTTTTACGAGGCTAGGAACCAATTGGTCACCTAGCAATGGGACCTACAGTTTATTGTGGGATCCAAGCCATATTATATCGAGAAATGAATTTCCGTCACCAGAAATAAATTCCTCTGATTCCGCGTTGGCAGAGCCGAGAATCAAACTTCAGACCACCGGATTGGCAGCCGAGAGCGAAAACCCCTTCTCCAACGAGGAACTACACCACACTAACGAACTGGCACATAAAACCTGTAGAGCATACTTACGCTCTGTCAGTCTTGAAAGTTTTATTACAAGCAACACAATAGAGATTATCAATAAGATAGTCGGCGATATCTTCGTCGTCACCAAGTTCAGCCACCCCATCACCAGCATCCTGACTGACCAGGGCCTCTTCATCATCATAATCACTCTCCTCACTTTCAGTTATTCCCCATTCCTTTGCAAACCGGGCCTCCATTTCCTATTAAATAATGTTCACTTGATTATCCAAGCATAAAATTTATGAAAAATCTTGTCCTGATAAAAAAAAAGTACTGTATACTTATCCAGATCATCAATATCTAAGAAATCTTATCCAGAATGCTGCAATTTAATACCATACTGTATAGCACAATTTTGTGAAGTCTGGAAACAACCTTTGTTACAAATTACTGGAATTATCTGATGCTGTCTGATTAATCATGTAATAATATAACCATTAAGATGCAATTCGACCATTATTTGACCATCAAACACTATACAAAATGCTAATCAAACCTACTTGACTTAAAATTTCTATCCAAAAACTTATAAGACTCCACTATACCCCTAAAAATGAAATGGTGTATACTATTCTATCTATGTAGTTAACAACAATATTGTACTAGGCTGGATCCAAGCTTGTACAGACATTAAACGAACAGAAGGTAACCTTGTAGCTGCTTTTGTAGTTGAAGCAGTCATAAATTCAGGCCATAATAGTGAATACTTTACTGGTATATGTTCTTGACTATACGTTTACGTATGGAATTTGTAGGGTGTGTAAAAAAAAAAATAAAACATTAAAAGTCAATGCTTTGGGCTTTCTGATAACATTAAAAAACAATGCCTTTAAAGTACGGTTAGTCACACCAGGTGTACTCGAAATGTTTTGTCAGTAAAGAACTGCCACTTACTGTTTCCTATAACTTGCACCTTGAGATGAATCGAATGACCCTTTAGACCCTTTAAAGCTTAACTTTATTATTAACCCCCCCCCACCCCCCCCCCCCCCCCCCTCTGTCTTCCTGAAGGCCTACACTAAACAAATCAAATGCTACACTTCCAAACCTTTTAGTTTTCACACAAAAATAATAAAACATACCCTTAACTGTTCTTCATATGCAGCCATATTTTCCCTTTCTTGCTGGATACTTTCTTCCATTTGTTTATTTCTTTCTTCCCTTTCTCTGTCCTGAGCTTCTTTTTGCCGCTTAGCTTTTTCCTCAGCTTTGGCAGCTTGTAATTTCTGTATACAGATACCAAGCTATCAGATTCATGTTATGATTAACAAAAATTATAAACATTATCTTAAAACAGGCAAAGTTGATGAACCACCATTACAGTAGTGGAGACTTAATATTACAACACTCATATCTGGTATTACAAATTTAAATGACTATTTTAATGCAAAATTCAAAACTAATTTTTATACCTTACGCTCCAGCCAGCGTTTATCCCTCTTGCGAACGAAGGCCACCAAAGCCCTAACTTCTTCATTAAACTGCTTACGAGCTTTCTGACGGGCTTTGTTGTTCTCTTTTTCAATTTTCTGAAAATTTGGAATGTGTATTAAAGATAGTGGCTAAGTTGAAGAGTCTCAGTATTTAAAGGAATACATCTAAAATTTATGTACAAGAAAACTGTGTAAAAAATTTTTTTTTAAAGAAATTTACCATAGTAGTACTAAATAAATACATTAAGTATTTTGTTTGAAGATATTTAACTATGTATGTCTATTATATTTTATCTACAAAAAGTGGGTATTTAGGGGAATTTAAAATTCCTTCTTAAATTGCTCTAAACAACCACTTGCAGAAGGAAAACATAACACTATTTTGTTTGTGTGGACCAGCTGTTTTAGTGGAATTCATTACTTAAGGCTTTCACCATATTCTTTATGAATAAGACTATTGCTATATAATGCAGACTTGGATAATAGTCAATTATAACAGCACAGTAGTTACTAATAATTTAGGAACCAATTTTGTTCGGGAGGGGTTTGGAGTTCAGTTTACAGGCAACTTATTACTAGAACCAGTGGCTCATTGCTTGCCACAGGGTAACCATGACACTGATTTTTACCATATAAGATGCACATGGATTTTCCTTGACCTTTCGCTGGAAAAAGTGTGCCTCATATGCCGGCAAATAAAATAACTGGTGGGCTAACAAAGACAAAACCTTAAGGTTTTGTTTGTGTGGTGCTTTTAGGTTGCATGGAACTAGTGGTTATTCAGCAACGGGACCAACGGCTTTACGTGGCTTCCGAACCACGTCGAGAGTGCATTTCTATCACCAGAAATACACATCTCTCACTCCTCAATGGAATGGCCGAGAATCGAACCCGCAACAACTGAGGTGGGACCTCAGCACCATACCAACCACACTACTGAGGTGCGTCAAAACCTTAAGGTAACCAAAACAAATATTCTAAACAACTTTAAGAAAAGTACATTAAAGAACAATACCTCTTTGGTGAATAATAAAGCATTCATATCGTATACTGGCCATAACTCGGGAGCCTTTTAGCTTGAAAACATTTTGGTAGAACTCACCTTCTCCACCCAACGTCCCATTTGATGAGCTTCTTTATGTTCAAATCATCAGCCCACTCAAAAGCCATTGAAGTACAATACCCTGACCAGTAAGTGTAAAATCGAGCAACCTCCTGTTTTGAAGACAAAACAAATTTTTAAAGATTTAAAAAAAAAGGGGGAGGGGGCACAAAGTTAATGAAATATCTTATTATGATCATGGAGCAACAATTCTTTTATCTTACAGATGATAAAACAGTTTTATGCTTTACTCCTAAAACCTTCAAACTGACAACATTCACCACCTATAGGTATTGGCTTGAACAATAAAGTAAAAGTACAAAATGATAAACCTAATGATTATTGTAGAAGATCAATATTTCAATAACAATTTAGATTCAAGTCTGAAACAAATAAGACTAAAATATCCAGACTATTAAAAAAATGCAGACTTTCTTTCCCACATACGTACCTCTAAATCCATGTCACTATGTCCGAAGCTTGGAATTATGATGTCATCTTCTTCATCCATATAATTCAGATCATTAACTGCAATTCTCTCAAACAGTTGTCTGTAAATTTTTCATCATCATTATTATTATCACCCATCATCTGATTCATTACATTGTTTGCAATACATCAAAACCATTGAAAGTAGTTTTTTTTATTAGGATTTTTGATGATTTTCAATGATGTTCCAGTTTATGACGCAGCGTACGAACAGAACCCGTTGTAAACCGGGGACTGCCTTATACTTAAATAACTATGCCCTCATTCAGTACCTAAATTAACTACATTAAATGTTTTTAGTTACTACCTTACAAGCTACAGTCATTACCAACCCCTCATGACATGGACAATCATTCTGCAATGAACTCTTTAAAAATAAAATTCACTGAAAGCTGAATACCTACACCCAAAACATACTTGTATATTTTCAAAAACAAATTTTCCCATTTGATTGACATTTGATATGGTAACACACCCCCTCCGAAAAAATACCTTACCTATAAACAGTGTAAAATCCTTTTTCTGAATCATTGAAACCAGAGTAACACTGAGAGGAAAAGTACTCATACAGATCAATGTTCTGTGAACCTTTACTAGATCCTTCAGTACCTGCAAAAATACCAAAGAATAATCACATTAAATATAATAAAAAAATATATGTATATATTATAATACATAAGAACGCATAAATGAAAACAATGACTATCTTAATTTACAGTCCATTCCTTAAGGTGTACTATTGATCTTAAAACAGAGCCCCCATTATTTCTCTTCTAACACAAGAGTTGGAAGCCACAGGTTAAGCTATTTTAAAAATCATCTGTGCATAAAAAAATCATGCCTGCTTATAAAAGCAGCAAGAATGAAGGGAGGGCAGGAACTGGTATTTGTGATGTATAATGCTACAAAAAATTACTTTCTTATGGTAACTGCATATTGCACAGATGAAAATATGGGTACAAATTGAACCAAGAAAAAATTAAATGATATTGGCCAGCTTGTTGGGAAGAGACCACCACCATCACCATTAGTACTGCTATTAAATGTCCATTTCCCTTTACTAAGTCAATGTAAAGAAAATATATTATATATATATATATATATATATATATATTATATATATATTATATATATATAATATATATATATCTATATATATAATTATATATACTATATATATAACTATATATATATATCCTCTCCCTGTCCTTACATACTATACTTGAATTTTCACCTAGTGTGAGTCTTTATTTACCCCCTTTTCCTACAATTTGCTGAGCATCCTTCTACACTCCATCCCAGTAGTTTCATATGGACTACTGATTGGAAAAACTCCTTCACTAAAGATCCCATTACCACAATCACCTCGATCTTTAAGATCTCAAATAAATTTTCCAGCCTCAGGACATCACATCTCCCAGCAACTTCTTAACTTTTGATATGATCTTCAAACAAAATTCACTCATGAATATTTGTCTTTTGCCTTTTCTTTATACTAGTGTGTGAACTTTTTTTTTGTGCCTATCATCACAGCATCATTCTTTTCCCACTTTGCCGGTCCCACCTCTTTCTTTATCATATTTCAAGGATGGAAATTGGAGCTAAAAACTACAATTGGGAGCAAACTGATGAGAAGAATACAGCAAGAAAAATAAAGAGCCTTGTATGTTGAATGACGTTAAAACATCAACTATTTTCTATAAAACTGCCCTTGGAGAGGTCTTCTTCCAAATATAAACTTTGGTAATAATGATTAAAATAATATGTTTGCTTCACTCATATAACTATGATCGACACAGTGCAAAAAAAACAATTCGTAACTTGACCAGGAAAATAGTAAAATGACACAAATACAAAACTATTCAGCAATGTGAAAGTGAAAGCTATGTCCAAGAGCACATCAATATCTTACCTCTTTCTCTTAGAAAACTGTCTCTGTTACGGTCATAAAACGCTCGTTCTTGAGGGTCACTCAGCGTTTCATATGCTGCCTGAACAAGCTGAAATTGCTTCTTTGCCTCTTCTAACTGGTCAAGATTTTTATCTGGCAACAAAAAGATGAAAGTTATACATACAAACAAATGTAAAAACTACAAATTGTCATCATTTGTCATCAACACCTACTAAATTCCCTTATATGCCTATACTTCAGGAGGCTTATGCACCTTCAAACAATGTGACATGCTTCTTGTATAGCAGTGCAGTTGAGTTTGTTACTCTGAAACCCATTTGGATTACAGTGACATCAATTGTCCATATAATGGTCACAATACATGTATATACTCTTCTCCCTTATATTATATTCAACCTAGACTACTGTTTAATAGTAAGGTTGTTTTGTATATGTACAACATTGCAGATTGCTAAGTGGCCATGGAAGTTCTTCTCTCTCCAATTTTTAACTAGAAAAATTGGTGAACATAGAAAATAGGATGGGTTGACAAGTGTGGTGCCATGGCCTAATATACAGATGCATTTTCATTTAACCTCTGCTTTACTGATAAGATTTTTTTGTTATTATAATATTTTGATACAAATACAGTTACATACGCAAAGAATAAATGCTCTAGAATGAATTACGCAACACTGCACATGTCCAACTGCATAGGTATGTGCAGTACCTTGTGTACATGATGATACTTGATAAAAAAAATGTATTCTGTGTTTCATGACAGCCCTGGGTGAGATACTATACTTTCTGAAGTGACATATTTATGGGTAGATTCCAAAAAAGGTTCTATTGGTCTTATTTTATACAGCAGTGCTATCCTGTTCTTGTTCCTGTGGATTCTATATATGCAATTCAGTTTTCAAATATCCCTGAGCCAAAATAATAAAAATTTATTGCAGAATTCTTATTAAAATTACCAAGAAGGTAGGGAAAGGGAGAGGACAGTCCAGGAGGAAGAAGCCAAGGCAATGCAATAGTATCAAAGGCAGAGTACAGTAATCCTCTTTGAAGTAACCATCCAATATCTTATATACTTTTCTTCTGGTGCAGCCAACCTCCACTGAAGGAGACCAGCTAGCACTCTTCCTGCAGGACCTATCCCTGCAGAACAACAAAAGCGATTACCCAAACACCAAGGACATAAAGCAGCCAAACACCTACTTAAGTCCTTCACACCTTTTGTTATTCACTTTCCTTGTTCCAATCCATGTTGAACAAAAACACAGAACACTATACAGTAGTGCTTCAGGTTACGAAATTAATCCGTTCCGAAGTGGCCTTCATACCCTGATTTTTTCGGATCTAGAACTATGTATGTTTTACATGTAAATTGCCTATCCTTTCCAGGCCCTACAAAAACACCACAGTAAATTTTATAATAAAGCTAAATTGACCAATAAATAATGAAATACAACAATTTGGACCATTCAATACCTAACCTAACCGTGACTATACCTGTAAATAAAGTGTATTAGTGTACAGGATACAAGAAATACTGTATATACATGTACGTATGTGCGTAGTGAAATGTAGAACCTTACTTGTCGAGTGAGGTTTTGTCCGAAAGTGGCGATTGAGGAGAAGGACAAATGGCAGTAAACATGAACACTTAACTTTACGAAACATAAAAAAATGGCAGAAAACATTAACAATAAACTTTACAAAACACATTAACAAATGGCAGAAAACATTAACATTTCTTGATTATCACCATCTTCGTCTCCATAGAAAGCATCCTCTTCTTTCCGTGAACTTCAGCAACATTCTTGGGACCCAAGGCTAATAACGTAAATAATTAAGTTCATACACAACACAATAAAGTAACTTACAGTACAACGACGGCGAAATCATTAACATGAATATACGTTAACAAACTAAATCTATGTGAATGACTGAATTCCAGATGTTTACAATAACGCTGCCACAATGAAATGGTCAAGGAATGCCTTTACATAGATGCATGATGGGACAGATGCTGACCAATAGGAGAGCAGGATCTTACGGCGGTGACTAGCATTAGAAACCAATGGGAGAGCAGGAGGATGGTGGCGAGTCTACTGAGTTGGCAGCACTCAAGTTTTAAAATTGTTCTCCTTTCACAACCTGAATTATTTTCGTAAACAGATACAAAAAATCTTCATCTTTGCCTTCGTAACCTGGATTTTTTGTACGTAGGGACTTTCATATGTAGGGGTATGACTGTACATACAAAACAATGAAAATGATAAAGGAAGTTTTAACCTGATTATGATTCAGAGCAAAGCAAACCTCTTAACTTAGCCACAGCCAAAGAAAAAGTACAGGCTTCTGGGGGATCAGAGAGGTTCCCCCCAGCCCCCGATCCCATACCCACCTACTTCCAATTAACCACTTAGTGACCAGTTTCAATTAACATTTCCAGCTGTCCCTGAGATAAACTTCTACATAAAGATATGGTTTGTATTTGTGAGTGAACACAAGCACCACAGTATACTCGATACAGAAACAGTAGCTGCAACTACAAGTCAGGTAAAGGGCACACACCCACACATATCCTAACCACTAAACCACTAAAGAAAATGTGTTGCCTTAAGGAGGGTGAGTGTGCCCCATCCCCATACACCTCACACACACACAAAAATTACCATCAGCTTAAACTACCACGTCCAGCTCAGACAGGAATGCTCCTTTGTAAAAGGTAATGGCTTCCATTTCTGTTGAAACAAATTACATTTAAAAGTAGGATACCAAACAGTGTAACTTCTCACCTGGATGCCATTGTAAGGCCATCTTCCGATAGGCCTTCTTGAGTTCTTCATTAGTGGCATTTTGTTTAACGCCCAGGACCTCGTAATGGCACCGCATTTTATCGATGTAACAGTAAATTTATCTGAAATGAGTAATTCAGTAATGTAAAATTATGCAAATGAATTAATGAATAAATATGGTACTTGGGCATAAAGCTGTGTTGGGAATGGAAGGTCATTCAGCACTGTCATATATCTTAATGCTGGGAATGTTATGTTGAATGAATACTTTAAAAGAATAAAAATCAGTAAAATACACTTATACAAGCAGATATAACAAAACAAAGTTTTGTGGTGCTCATGCACCCATACTCCTATGCACTGAAAATACATAATAGCTAAAAATTATTTAAAAAATAAACAACCCACCCGAGTTTCATGAAAATCTTAATCTTTTTTTTTGGAAACCAACTTGGGACTCAATGTAAAATATCACAGCAGCACATCCTCTAAAAGAACACTGTACTACACCTTTCTCTATATTGTTCAGTAAAAAAATACACCTTTCTCTATATTTGTTTCAGTCAAAAAGCTGTCATTAAATCAATTAGGGCTAGGGCCTGAAATATATATGTGCTGAGCTTTTCAATAGAATCACAGTATTTTTCTGACTAGTCCAATATTACTTGCATTTTAGTATTTTACTTTTTTTTTTTGACATTTTTCATACAAACCAATTGTTTCTGAATTCTTATCCATAGGCCTATAACAATTATGAGAGCCTCTACAAATGGGAGGGGAGGGGCTGAAGTTAGCCTCTGAGGTTAGGCAACTACCGTATGATAATTCAGACTAGCCATTAGGCGCCTACCTTTGATTTGATAAAAATTATAACCACATTCTAGCCAATTATTAAAATAGGCCTAGGCTAAGTCTACGCTAAAAACCGAACATAGCCCTGCCTAAATATGCTACTACCCACAAGCCTAAACTACCATACCTATCTTGATAGGTCTATCAATTACCTTGGTAGATCTATAGGTATCCTACAAATGGATGATATTGATATCGAGATACCTAGGTAGCTATCTATCCCGTATTGTACCTAATTAGGAGCATAATGGAGTTAAATTTAATGTTAATCTTGGTGAAAATTATTTATTGAAGTTAGTGTATTTTCTTGCCTATATAACCTATATGTTTACTATATATCCCATAGGCTTAGCTAAATGGATAAAAGTGATATCGAGAAACCTATGATGTGGTCTATTTCCTGTATTAAGTAGAAGTATGGTGGGGTTAAATTAATGTTAATCCCTCTGAAAATTATTTATTGAGGCTATTTAGTGTATTTTCGTTCTTATATAGCCTATAGGCCTACTATATATCCTACAATTGGATAAAATTAGTAAATGATATCGAGTTAGTTATGATAGTCTATTTCCTGTATTGTAATTAGAAGCATGGCAGGGTTAAACTAATGTTAATCCTGGCGATAACTATTTATTAAAGGCTATTTAATTTAATTTCATCACCATATAAGACCTACTAGGTAACTTGTATCGTATAAATGGATAAAAGTAGTAAATGATATCGAGTTGGGTATGATAATCTATTTCCCATATAACTAATTAGAAGCATGGGGGGGGTGGTGGGGGGGGGGGGGTAAATTTACTCCATTATGCTCCTAATTAACACAGGAAATAGACCACATCATACCTAGATATCTCGACATCACTTTTATCCATTCATAGGATATATAGTAAACCTATAGGTTATATAGGCAAGAAAATACATTAAACAGCCTTCAATAAATCATTTTCCTGGGATTAACATTAAATTTTACTCCATTATCCTCCTAATTAGGTACAATACAGGATAGGTAGCTACCTAGGTATGTCGATATCCCTATTATCCATTTACTATACGATATAGAGTGAACCTATAAATTATATAGGCACGAAAATAAAGTGAATATACCTCAATACATAGTTTTCACTAGGATTAATATTAAATTTAACCCCGCCAATACAGGAAATAGACCACATCATACCTAGGTTTCTGGATATAACTTTCATCCATTTAGCTAAGCCTATAGGATAGGGTAAACAATCACGGATGATCCACCATCATCACGCTAGGTGGGTCTTATTCACTCGATATTTAATTGGTTTGAACTGAATTCATTTTTACCTTGTAATCGGTGGTTTTATCCTTACTGCCATCACAACTGAAACTCCACAGGGCTTATTTGATTGTTATTATAAACATTTTGGTCTTAATTCACTCCACATTGCACTTGAACCAAGTTGCTGTTCCTGGTTCCTAAGCATGCACTCCACAAACACAGTTACGAGCAGCAGACGACAACACTGCAAAGTTTTATTCCCTTCATTGTTTACTTTACTCATTATTTAGTTCAACTTTATTTTGTTATTTAAAAATGTTTATTTAATTCATGTCTATTATCCCTTTTTTGCAACCAAATTACCACGAAAAATTACAGATATTTCTGAAGAAGATACAATCCAACGTTTCTAACCTTGTCGTACATCTGGCTGCCAAAAACCATAGCGGAGCAGACTACAGATAAGTGGATTATAAGTGTTTTTTTTTTTTTTTTTCTAGCACTTTTCATTGATTTAAGTCTATATTAGTATTTTGATTTTTTAATCACTGTATGCCAGAAATAAATGTAACCTTTAATGTCTGCATGCTAAGAATGGCAAAATCATCGCTGCCACATTAGTGGAGCTTCACACATACACCGATGCATTATTATAAACTGTTTCCATGAATTCTAGTTGTCATAGTATGCAATAATGATAAAATTGCTTTAATATTTATGTATATATACTCCAATACATAGCCTAATTTCACCAATTTCCACGTTTTGTGTAGTCTTATACCCAGTTTGGAGGTTGAACACATACCGAATGGCAACAGAAAGAGAGACGAGAGAGTAGAGAGAGAGGAGAGAGAGAGAGAGAGAGAGGAGAGAAGGCCGAAGGTAAGGAAGGACATGGGTGGCGGTGGAGGGGGGGGGGGGGGGTAGGTGGAGCTTTTTACGCGGGTTCGTATCCATTTCTGGATAATGGAGTTTTTGTCTCTGGGTACAAGGACAAGTGTCGTTATTCTTTACGATTAGTGATTCACGATACCCTTATAAATTACAGAACTGGGTGTAATGCACTATAACAAAATCTCGTTCTGATACGAGTGTTCGTTACAGATATATTGCCAAAAAACGTGCTTGCACTGTCTCTGAAACCCATTGTAGGCATGCTGCTTAGTTGTCAATCAAGTTTTTTGTAATCAAGTATTTTTTACAAGCTAGCTATTGTATAAATTTGTATTTTTCTCAATCAAACCATACGCCCCTCAATGCTAACTTTCCTTTCTTAACGACTTTCTGGTCATTGCAAATTCAGCCCCATAATTACTTATGGTTCGAAAACAGACAGAAGCCCAGGGACCAAAAGCGATTGCTTCACACTACGGCGGTAATCCGGCAGTAAAACATCTTCATATATCCAAAAAGTAAATAATAAAGATATATATGTGCATTACGATTATGTATAACAATTACATGAATAGCTGATAACAATCTGCATGAATAAGGTAAACTGGTCTGCAAGAAAGTTGAGTATAGCAACTCATTTACAATAGGTACGAAAGTCAATATGTCGTGACGTCATAATACAGGACTTAAAAGAACGTTCTAATTCCGAAAAATAATAACTTAAATTTGAGTCAGAATCGAGTTACTTTTTCAGTAACGAATATTTTCAAATTAATCATCATAAATATGTAAAATATTGATGTTTTACCATTTATTTAAATAATTATCTTAGCGCACGCTTCATCGTCTTCTTCTACCAAAACAGTAGTTTCCTTAAAAACGTTGTGGTTAGGGACCGTGTACCGATTGTTGTGATGAAAGTGCCCCAGCATCTATGGGTACAATTGGTGTGCAGATTTATCACAGGAAATGGGAAGTTTGTTGACACAAGCAACTCCGTAAACATTAAGAGGACGTCAATCTTCTAAAATATTTAAGCGTAAGTAAAAATTTTGAAAGCGTTTTGGTTAGATTTGCACTGCGTTGGACACCCTTTTCACTACCCTCTGTTTAATCCTTTAAATTTAGCCTTAATTTCTAACTTTGGAGAAAATACTTACTTTGAAATTAGAGTAGAGGTCTTTATCTCCGTCTCTCACCAACAAGTCGCGACTGATGCCCATCTCCGGTGTCAGGACGCGTTTTAAGTACTTTTTCGTACGGTGGCATGCTGTGATCGTCGGTGAGTTGATCCAAGCCATGCGGTTCTTTACCCTATACAGTAAACCTATAGGTTATATAGGCAAGAAAATGCATTAAATAGCCTTCAATAAATAATTTTCACCAAGAATAACATTAAATTTAACTCCATTATGCTCCTAATTTGGTACAATACGGGATAGGTTGCTGTCTAGGTATCTCGATATCACTATTATCCATTTATAGGATAGGGGGAAACATCAGTACAGGCCAACCCTCATCACGGTAGACGGGTCTTATTCACTCGATATTTAATTGGTGAAACATGAATACAATTGCAACTCTAAGCATACCATTTAAAAGACTGAAGTTTCGTCAACATATTGTGATATATGAAAGCCCCATACGAACTAAAATAAGCATGTGAGCTCTTCGTAAAATATGTTTTCAAGGCAGTTTGAAATCCAATATGGCGGCTACGTTTTTCATGGACGGTTCTCATCAGTGACGGACACCATCTTTCCCCAGCCTTCCCAGCACTCATTTGAACAATGTTAGCGTATGTATGTAACGTTTATTGATCTTACTCAAGATTGCAGTTGTAATCAGCACAATAAAACAACATTTTGTTGCCTATATTAGTGAAAGTATGAAACTTGTTATTCCCGGGGTTATGGTTGGAACTGAATTCATTCTTACCTTGTAATCGGCGGTTTTTATCCTTACTGCCATCACAACTGAAACTCCACAGTGCTTATTTGATTGTTATTATACACATTTTGGTCTCAGTTCACTCCACATTGCACTTTAAAACCCGTTGCTGTTCCTGGTTTGTTTCTAAGCGACTTGGTGCGCGCCATAAACACAATTACAAACAGCAGACGACGACAGACGACGACAGACGACGAAACTGCAAAGTTTTATTCCCTAAACTGTTTACTTTACTCGTTATTTAGTTTAAATTTACATTGTTATTTAAAAAAAAAAATTTTGATTTAATTCATGTATATTATCCCTTTTTGCAACCAAATTACCCCGAAAAATTACAGATATTTCTAACGTAGATAAAAATCAAATGTTTCTAACGTTTTCGTACATCTGGCTGCCGAAAACCATAGAGGAACGAATACGGAAAAGTGCATAGAGGAAAGACTACGTTTTTTTTTTTTTTTTTGTTTTTTTTTTTTTGCTTTTTTGTTTTTGCTAGCACTTTTCATTGATTTCAGTCTTTATTAGTATTTTGAATTTCTTAAATAATCGTATGCCAGAAATAAATGTAACCTTTAATGTTTGCATGCTTTAATGTTTGCATGCTAAGAATGGCAAAATCATCGTTGCCACATTAGTGGAGGCTTCACACATCGCCGTTCCATTATTATAAACTGTTTCCATGAATTCTAGTTGTCATAGTAATGCAATGAATGATAAAATTGCTTTAATATTTATGTATATATACTTCCAATACATAGCCTAATTTCACCAATTTCAACGTTTTGTTTATAGTCTTATACCCAGTGGAGGGTAAGCACATACCGATTGGCCACAGTGAATGTCCCTTCCTATTCCGTCCTCTCTCTCTCTCTCCCTCTCTCTCTCTCTCTCTCTCCTCTCTCTATCTCTCTCCGCTCTTCCTCTCTCCTCTCCTCTCTCTCTCTCTCTCTCTCTCTCTCTCTCTCTCTCATTTTTTAAATTTTACATACCTATGTCCTGCTTAAACTATTTTGCGAGCACTAGTAGATGCACCTACATTCATCATTACGACTGAATTAAAAACTTGAAAGTATTTAATTAATGCTATACAAGTATGAAATATATTTTCTTGTTCATTTTCGAATTACGATAAAAGAAAACAGAGAGAGAGAGAGAGAGAGAGAGAGACACGAGAGAGAGAGAGAGAGAGATAGGAGAGAGAGAGAGAGAGAGAGAGAGAGAGAGAGAGAGTTGAGGGTGGATCATGTATAAATATATCGGTCAATGGGCAGGTAACAACCGAGTGAATCGTTAGATATCCACCAATGTAAACTACTATTATTAGATAGATAGATGGAAAAATCCATAGAAAATAAGTTTAAACTGCAACAACTTTCAGAGAGAGAGAAGGGAAGGTGAAGGAAGGAAGAAGGACAGGGGTGGCGGTGGAGGTGGGGGGAGAGGGTAGGTGGAGCTGTTTACTGGTGTGTTCCTATCCATTTCTGGATAATGGAGTTTTGGTCTATTAGTACAAGGACAAGTGTAGTATTCTTACGATTAGTGATTCACGATACCCTTATAAATTACGGCACTGGGGGTAATGCACTAAAGAAAAATCTCGCTCTGTTACGAGTGTTCGTTACAGAAATAGGTATTGCCCAAAAACGTGCTTGCACTGTCTCTGAAACCCATAGTAGACATGCTGCTTAGTTGTCAATCAAGTTTTTATAACCAAGTATTTTTTACAAGCTAGCTATTGAATAAATTTGTATTTTTCTCAGTCAAAACATATGCCCCTCAATGCTAACTTCCTCTTGTTTTAACGACTTTCTGGATCATTGCAAATTCGGCCCCATAATTTCTTATGGTGCAAAAACAGACAGAGGCCCATGGACCGAAAACGATTGCGTCACACTACGGCGATAATCCAGCAGTAAAACATCTTCATATATCCAAAAAGTAAATAATAAAGATATATATGCGCATTACGATTATAATAATTACATGTATAGCTGATAACAATCTGCACGAATAACTGGTAAACTGTTCTGCAATGACAGTTGAGTATAGCAATTATTTACAATAGGTACGAAAGTCAAGATGTCGTGACGTCATAATACAGAACTTGAAAGAACGTTCTTAATTCAGAAAAATAATTACTTAAATTTGAGTCAGAGTCGAGTTACTTTTTCAATAACGAATATTTTCAAATTAATCATCATAAATATGTAAAATATTGATGTTTTACTACTTATTTAAAATTAGCCAAGAGCACGCTTTCTCGTCATCTTCTACCCCAACAGCTGTTTTACGCCTGGCTTGTTGTTGATGAGAAATCGTGTTTCGATTGTTGTGATAAAAGTGCTCCAGCGTCTGTGGGCACAAGTGGTGTGCGGATTTATCACAGGAAATGGTTAGTTTATTGACACAAGCTACTCCGTAAACATCGAGATGGCGTCAATCTTCTAAATACCTCGAGTTGTAAGTAAAAATGTGAACGCGTTTTGGTGAGATTTGCACTACGTTTGAGACCGTTTTCAGTACCCTCTGTTTTAAATCTGTTTAAATCTTAAAATTTGGCCTTAATTTCTAACTTTGGGGAAAATACTGTACTTCGAAAGGAGAGTAGAGGTCTTTAGCTCCGTTTCTCACCAACAACAAGTCGCGACTGATGCCCATCTCGGGTGTCAGGACGCGTTATAATGTACTTTTTCGGAGGGTGGCTTGCATTGATGGTAGCTGGCCTGCGTGGCTTGCTGTGATGATCTACCCTACCTAGCTATAGGTATAGGCTAGCCTATAGTAAACCTATAGGTTATAGCAAGTATAGGCACGAAAATACACTAAAGATGCTTCAATAAATAGTTTTCACCAAGATTAACATCAAAATTTTATCCCGCCATACTTCTAAAATACGGGAAAAAGACACCAATTCGACCAGACGTCAAAATGACCCTCTTTTTGACGTAAGCCAAAGCTCCACGAGGCACTTTAGTACCTACCTAGTATATACCTGACGTTAAGGGCAGACAGGGCGGTGCAGAGGGCCAATCAGACGCCCAAAAATGACTTCCCTGCGACGAGTCCTCGGGTTAAAAGAGTGAGGAGTCCGATTGCATAACGTTGCGGGAAAGAAAACAGCTGAGTATAATTCCGTGAGCCACCATGAGTTGTTTACACTGGGCAAGTCCCCGCCTCTTCTTCTTCTTCCCTCGGCATCATGGAGGTTTGGTCTCCTCCTCTACCTCTTCCTCCTCCTCCTGGTCTCACCTTTGGCATTTGATTTTGAAGCAGCACTTCTACCAGGTTGAAGGGGGATTATATACTGTCATGTTTAACATGAGGAACGTATTTACGTATTTAGCCATGCGTTCAGGTCGTTCTCATCTTCGTAATTCTAAGGGTTTATCGGTTTTTATCTTATTTTCCCCTCGTCTTACTTTCCTGCAAGCATCTTAGTTTGGCACGATTTCTGTTCTGCATATATTTCCAGTTCGTTTATTAGGATACTCAAAACTATCTTAATCTAAACGATATATTAAAAAATCTGATATATATGATTATATATTAATATATATATATAATATTATTATTATATATATATATATATATATATATATATTATTATATATAGTGTAGCACAGTGAGGTTTTGAAAAAATGATGCTAAAGTGTCAGTCTACGTGCTGCATTGATTTGCAGCAACATTTCTTGTATATATATATATATATATATATATATATATCTATATATATATATATATCTATATATATATATATATATATATATATATATATACACACACACACACATATATATATATATATATATATATATATATATATATATATATATATATATATATATATATATATATATATATATAAGGTGAAGTGTTTCTCTAAATCAGTGCAACACTCATACTGACTGACACTTTAACATTATTTTTCGAAACCTCATTTTGTAACCTTTGACATTAGTCATAAGTTCGCCAACAGCAGTGTAATTGTCATTTTGTAAAGTAACCAAAAATATCTGCCAACTCTAAATCCGAAAAAAAAAGAGGCTGAGTTTTACAAACGATGACCACTGCCATTATTTTATCATTTGTCGTTGTCACTGTTGACAGATTAAACAATTTAGGTAGCTAAGTTAATAAGTTCGCTCTTTTCTTATTCATTTATATCATTTATTTACCGCACAGATTACGGTGACTTGAGGACGAAAAGAACATGGAATGGGGAATAGTAATACCTGGTCTTTCCCCTTGGGTAGCTCAAGTTCCTACTGTGACATTCCAATAATAGGCGAAGTTGTGTCTAGCAAAGCTTCGAGTTCATTTATTCAAAGACAGTCTATTTAAGTCAATTCTAGGCGGGGCACATGCATGGGATCACTGGCCAACTTTGCATTCCTGGCCTTTAACTTTGCTTTTTTTCCCCCTACGGTGGTTTCTGTCCTTACACGGATAAAGTAAAAGTGCATCAAAAGAGGAGAGCGTTTAAAATGTTGTGGAAATGGATTAGCGAGTGCGGCAAAGTGCGAGCCGTTTAAAGCTGTACGCGTTCTTTGTTTGTGAGAGGCGGGAATTCGCCAAAACGACAGTCCCCGCCTTTTTTTTCGTTTCGTTCTCTCTCACACACACGAGCGTTAATATAAAATATAATAAAGACTTTATTAAAAAAGGGATGAATGACAGTCCGAATAAAGAAGTTATATCAATTCTGATTATAACTAACCCTTTAAAAAGTCCGGAATTGTGAAGAAGCTACGACTCTCAGCTGACCTAAATTAAGATAGTACTACCACAGGTATATCCAGTTTATATCAAAAGTGGTGGCGTTGAAAAATAGCGCCAGTGACCTAAATCTACCCCTTTTACCTTTATATAGTGGAACAATTATTCCTCTCTTTCTCTCTCCCTTTCCTTCAAAGTCTTGTCCTAATCCTGGAAAAGTACCTAGCAAATGCATCAACTGTGGTAATATGTGACACACACACACACACACATAGGCTACACGCCAGAAAAGTTTGTATACATAAAATTTTTCCAGAAAACTCCTTATCATATATATATATATATATATATATATATATATATATATATATATATATATTCATTGAATAGAATGGCTTTTTCACTGTTTACCAGCTTTTTTGAAATTGATTCATATTTTCTAATTATTTTCTCGCTTCATTGTTCAGGTTACTAATGGACACATAATGGGGTTCTTCCATTTTACTCCAGTATTTTTACACAAAAACGCGACAGCTGTTTCGTCAACCTATACGTATTGACGTTATCAAGCGTACTGATACAAATATCAGTACGCTTGATAACGTCAATACGTATAGGTTGACGAAACAGCTGTCGCGTTTTTGTAAAAAATACTGGAGTAATGGAAGAACCCCATTAGTGTCCATTAGTAACCTGAACAATGAAGTGAAGAAAATAATTAGAAAATATGAATCAATTTAAAAAAGCTGGTAAACAGTGAAAAAGCCATTCTATTCAATGAATGTTGTATCCGTGAAAAAATTGTGCCCTAGAAGTATTATATATATATATATATATATATATATATATATATATATATAATATATATATATATATATATATATATATATATAAGCAATTCATACAAACAGAATGTTATTTCAGCTTCCAAACACCAGCTCCATTCCACCAGCAAGCTGGATAGTGCCGGGGGGTCGCATCATACAAAACTAAAGGTCATAATGAAGCCGTTCCCCAGCTAAAAATGAAAAAGAAATCGCTGCGTGGCTGCTTGATGAATACAGGTCTATGCGTTTTAAACAAAGGCATACTGTATGTGTAGACTCTCTAAGGCAATGACCTCTGCACCACACAGTGTGTGAGGTGAATCAGTATTGAGTTAATGATTTATTTCATACGTGTTTTATTCTATTTTACTTTATTACTTGGTCGAATGTGGTAGATTTCATTAGCCTTTTGGAAACAATTTACTAAAAGCGTTTCAAAGATGAAATGTTTCTGATATATTCATTTGAAAAAATGGATATCTGGACCAGATAAGTAATTGCTTGCTAGTCGAAACTGACCGCAGGCAGTTACGGCGATTTTCAAGGTGAAATCCTGTCGATATTATTATTTAGCAGCCTTTCGACTGCCCTTGATTAGGCGGCTTTTAACGTATATAATAAATACTTTGATCCCCGAGGGGTTAGTACTAAAAAAGGCGTCCCACTGAGCTTCGGCCATGCTTATTATATAGGACTATAACACCTCGGAGGAGGCGGAGACATACCGGGTTAATACCTCAGTCCGTTTGAGAGAGAGAGAGAGAGAGAGAGAGAGAGAGAGAGAGAGAGAGAGAGATGCCCTTGGAAATATTTCACTCTTGAAAAACTGCCTTTCCAAATAGCGATAGTCTTTGAGACAGTAACCATTAGTGTCCAGTATCTATACTACAGCTCTAGTACCAGTGGAAACAAATTCCAAAGGAAGAATAATGACGATAATCAGACGACAGACCGTTGAGAAAATAGTAAAACAAGTCTATGAAATAAGTAGAATAGCGGCCCGACAATGATAACAAAAAACAACAGCTAAAACAAAGACGGTGAAATGCATGAGGTTAGCTTAATATTGAGCATAAACATTAGGTACCAGTTATTAGTACGAGACCATGTTATTTTCTTAAGTATATAATTCAAAACGTAACTTTATGAACCGAATACTCATTCTTTATATAGACATACGGTTTAAGACCCGGTCTACTAGACCGTGGTTTAAGCTGAACAGGGAACGGTAGTGATTGGTGCGCGGTTATCCCTTAAATGTCATGAACGCTGACGGAAAATAGAGCGAATAATCATTGTACATTTGGCAGCCGGCTCTAAGCGCAACAGCAACGCTACGAAAGACAATATAAAGTATCTGTTTATTTTCTGTCAAGTAGGACATAAAAAGTCACTGATACATTGGTACCACTTACATCATCTATACACGATGGACACTTTTTGTGAACAGGAATAATTTTAAAACTGCAGGACACAATGGCATATCACTATACGATAATTTACACTCTTTTTACGGTAGCCAGTCAATCAAAGGGTTTGATATGTCACCATAAATGTTATTTGTACACATTTCATGGTTTGCAAGACATCGTCCAAGATATATAGGACTTTTTTTTATTATTGTTATTCAGAAAATGGACCCTATTCATATGGAACAAGAAATAACAGAAGGTAACAGGAAATATACAGAAAGAAGGGACCAGTTATTAGAAAAAAATAAATCAAGAAGTTAATGAACTGATAGATAATAATGTAAATCAATTATTATTGGTGATATACGAACTACTATGAGATTCAGGGCCTCTGTAACACGGTTTTTGTTTTTTTTTTTTTTCGCAATATAACTTTTTTATCTTGCATTTTCCAAATAAATATAACACTTATTCAGAATACATATTATATCAACACATAAATTTTGAGTGTATTCTGCACAACGTAGGTTGAATAAATTTGGTACTTATAATGTAAAAGTGACCTTTTTTGAAGACGGGCCAACTTACTCAGAGAAAAGGTTTCGAACGCACTCGTTACGTAACTTATGACAGCATTTTTTCCCTCTTTCTCGATGGATGATTGGCTATACGTAACGAAGGCTAAACCTCTGGCAACAATGACCTACAAATTTAAATACAAGCAAAGCAGTACACCTTTATGAACTCTGGAACCTCTCCTCTGATAATTGTCATAATGAACAAACCAACAAAATATGTTAATAAATACAAAAACACTTTGATTATTAGTCTAACTTCCAAAATAAGTTTCCAAAGAAATTACAGTCTACTTTATAGGTCACAATCAGATTGACAAGATGTAGGGAATAGTTGGTAATTATCAAAAACATAGTAGACAAGCTTGATTTGATAACTGCTATATGTCAAGCAATTTTTATTTATTGGCTATCTATCTATTTACTGACAAAAAATAGCCGGTACCGTATATTGGCTCTAAACCTTCACCAATAATTATCGTCAGAATGGTGACTTCATGAGGCTCCACCCACTTTCGCCTCGTTATAATTCAGGATAATACTGAAGGCTACCATGGGCATTGTTGGATTAGAAAATTTAACTTCTGGCTATAAAAACTAATTTCTCGAGTAGTTGTAAGAAGTGCTAAATGATCCTCAAGGATCCCAGCAGTTGGCCTAAATGATTAATTCTTGTATATTACTGCTATACTGTTGCGGCACTGCTGCTACAGTAGTATTACTACGCTAGCACTGATACCCCAACCATATCTTTGTATCGTTCCGCCATTCATAAAGTCTTTGGGTTTCGGAGCCGATGGAATTTCTGTCTGGTGGATGGGCGGGGCAACATTTAGTCAAAAGGTGTTTGTTTACCTTGCTTACATAATAAATGTTTTTCGACTCTTGGCTCGTAATCATTGGCCATGGCGTCGGCTAGATCATTTTTACTCTATAAAAATTCATTCTATCGGGTTTAGGTTATTGATAATGCTGACAAAATTTGTGTGTGGTTGTAAAATATACATATGTCAACTTTCAGCTACATCCGATGCTTTGACAAGGAGCAAAGTCCAAAAAACCGTGTTACAGAGGCCCTGAATCTCATAGTAGGTAAGTGCAAATAAAGATGGAAACTTTCCTCTACTTGAGCATATTCTTGTCTGTGGCAATAGAATATTCTCAAAGGTGTGTGTTTATCTAATTAAGGCAAGTTTTACTACCATATAAGTTCAGTATTTATATGGATCTTGGATGGAACAGTAGTATGCGAGAGTATATATATATATATATATATATATATATATATATAATATATATATATATATATATATATATATATATCTAATAAAAGGAGCCCATACACCAAAATGTAGAGAGAAAAGTACTATATTTCAGAGACTGCTGTCTCTCTCTTCAGGTATATGAATGAGAAAAGTTTACAGAAAAGGTGGTATTTATACCAAGAGATTCGTCCACAAGTAAGCCAATTTAGGTCACCCCCGCTGATAATCTTCCTTTAATCTTCTTAAGCGGGTGTTGAATGAACACTGCGTCGACGATATCTGATATCCAATTCCCTTTTGAGATGTTCATTTCCTGCTTCTCTTTTATTAAGGCCGATTCCATCATTTGACTCTTGTACCGGCAGTTGCTGCTATAAATTACACGTGACATATTCCAGTTTATTCTATGGTTATGTTCATTTATATGGTTGAAAACACAGCCGAGTTCTGTTGTCCATACCTAACTGACCGTTTGTGTTGTATTAATCTCTGGGGAAGTGATTTACTGTAAATCCGATGTAAGATTGGTCACAGTCCTGGCATGGGATCTCATATACCCCAGAGTCTTTGGGAGATGACTTTTGTTGGACGTTAATCAGGGATTTGGCTAAGGTATTTGGGTAGGTAAATGCAAAAGGGTTGGATTTCCCAAGGGTGTGAGTTACTCTCTTAATCGTCTCCAGGTGGGGAATTTTTATTTTATTGTTGGGTGTGTCTCTGGTCTTGTCTTTAGGGGGTCGGTAGAAAATTACGTTTGCTTTTTGAATTGCTTTCTCAATTATATGGTCAGGATACTTTAAAGATGAAAGTTGCTTGCGAATTAGTTCAAATTCTTTTTCCAGGAAATCTGGGAACAAATTCGTAAGGCTCTTAAGAATAGGTTGTTAGCTACACCTATCTTGATAGTATTGTCATGATAGCTAAAGTAGTGAATATATGAAAGTGAGAACGTTGGTTTTCTGTATATGGTAAATTTGTATTCTGTCGTGTCTCTGATTATTAAAACATCAAGAAAGGAATTTTGTTGTCTGTTTCCCATTCAACCTTAAATTTGATGCTGGGCACTAATGCGTTTAATTTTGAGAGGAATTCATTAAAATTACCCCACTTATTATCCCAAAATGTTAGTATGTCATCCACGTATCTCATCCACAGCATGTTTTTGGGTTTTATTGCATTATTACTGTAGTTTCAAAGTATTCCATGTACAGATTGGCTAAAATAGGACTTAAAGGACTACCCATACTACACACCGAATTTTTGCTTGTAGAATGATTCCCCGAATGAAAATACGTTATTAGATGCACATAATTCAACTAACTCTTTATTATTTTGTCAAGTGCCAAAGGGAAATGATCTGAATAGGGGGATGATTTTTCCCTTAAAAACTGAAGAACGTCCTGTACTGGTACTTTTGTGAATAGGGAGTCTACGTCAAGGCTTAAAAGTTTTATGTTGTGAAGTGGTATATGTGCTTCTCTGAATTTGTGACAAAAGTCTTCCGAATGTTTGATGTGACTGGGAGAAAAGGTGCCTAAAAAAGAGGAAAGGAGGCCAGCTAACCATTTAGAAATTTTGTAATTGAAAGCTCCGGCGCATGAAACGATGGGTCTGAATGGAAGATTGTCTTTGTGAGTTTTGGGAAGACCATAAAAGTAGGGTAATTTAGGATTAATTACTTTAAATTTCTCTAATAGTTCAATATTCTTGAACTTAATTGGCCAAGACAAAAAGAGTATTGAACTATTAGAGAAATTTAAAGTAATTAATCCTAAATTACCCTACTTTTATGGTCTTCCCAAAACTCACAAAGACAATCTTCCATTCAGACCCATCGTTTCATGCGCCGGAGCTTTCAATTACAAAATTTCTAAATGGTTAGCTGGCCTCCTTTCTCCTTTTTTAGGCACCTTTTCTCCAGTCACATCAAACATTCGGAAGACTTTTGTCACAAAAAATTCAGAGA
The DNA here is from genome assembly GCF_015104395.2 of Macrobrachium nipponense. NCBI lineage: Eukaryota > Metazoa > Arthropoda > Malacostraca > Decapoda > Palaemonidae > Macrobrachium > Macrobrachium nipponense. The sequence continues at coordinate 15,772,094 of NC_061098.1, read as the reverse complement.
AGCACATATACCCACTTCACAACATAAAACTTTTAAGCCTTGACGTAGACTCCCTATTCACAAAAGTACCAGTACAGGACGTTCTTCAGTTTTTAAGGGAAAAATTATCCCCCTATTCAGATCATTTCCCTTTGGCACTTGACAAATAATAAAGTTAGTTGAATTATGTGGATCTAATAACGTATTTCATTCGGGGAATCATTCTCCAAGCAAAAATTCGGAGTGTAGTATGGGTAGTCCTTTATTTGGAGTCCTATTTTAGCCAATCTGTACATGGAATACTTTGAAACTACAGTAATAAATGCAATAAAACCCAAAAAACATGCTGTGGATGAGATACGTGGATGACATACTAACATTTTGGGATAATAAGTGGGGTAATTTTAATGAATTCCTCTCAAAATTAAACGCATTAGTGCCCAGCATCAAATTTAAGGTTGAATGGGAAACAGACAACAAAATTCCTTTTCTTGATGTTTTAATAATCAGAGACACGACAGAATAAACAAAATTTTACCATATACAGAAAACCAACGTTCTCACTTTCATATATTCACCTACTTTAGCTATCATGACAATACTATCAAGATAGGTGTAGCTAGCAACCTATTCTTAAGAGCCTTACGAATTTGTTCCCCAGATTTCCTGGAAAAAGAATTTGAACTAATTCGCAAGCAACTTTCATCTTTAAAGTATCCTGACCATATAATTGAGAAAGCAATTCAAAGCAAACGTAATTTTCTACCGACCCCCTTAAAGACAAGACCAGAGACACACCCAACAATAAAATAAAAATTCCCCACCTGGAGACGATTAAGAGAGTAACTCACACCCTTGGGAAATCCAACCCTTTTGCATTTACCTACCCAAATACCTTAGCCAAATCCCTGATTAACGTCCAACAAAAGACATCTCCCAAAGACTCTGGGGTATATGAGATCCCATGCCAGGACTGTGACCAATCTTACATCGGATTTACAGGTAAATCACTTCCCAGAGATTATACAACACAAACGGTCAGTTAGGTATGGACAACAGAACTCGGCTATTTTCAACCATATAAATGAAACATAACCATAGAATAAACTGGAATATGTCACGTGTAATTTATAGCAGCAACTGCCGGTACAAGAGTCAAATGATGGAATCGGCCTTAATAAAAGAGAAAGCAGGTAATGAACATCTCAAAAGGGAATTGGATATCAGATATCGTCGACGCAGTGTTCATTCAACCAACGCTTAAGAAGATTAAAGGAAGATTATCAGCGGGGGTGACCTAAATTGGCTACTTGTGGACGAATCTCTTGGTATAAATACCACCTTTTCTGTAAACTTTTCTCATTCATATACCTGAAGAGAGAGACAGCAGTCTCTGAAATATAGTACTTTTCTCTCTACATTTTGGTGTTTTTATGGGCTCCTTTTATTAGATGGAATTCTGTTGTTACAGAAACATTTTTACCAGTCATATATATATATATATATATATATATATATATATATATATATATATATATATATATATATATATATATATATATATATATATACACTGCATCTATAAATACATATTTTGGCAGCATTTAACATGAATAAATCAAACAAATTCAACTTGCAGACCTAATTATTTTCAAATAGAAAATATTCAGCTACACTTTTAAAAGCTTTATTTCGCAATAATCACTTGTTATGTTCGCGGTAAGCCAATTAATTAGCCGTGAGATTAATCAGATGACCAGCTCAAAAAGGATTCCCTGTCACTCATTATAGTGTCTGGCAAGTGTTGGTGACGCTATTGATGATGATGATGATAATGATAGCGATGAGTAATTCCAGTACGACTAGAGACTAGACTCTCCGTACACAAACTGGAAAAGGCGGATGGCTACTTAATACCTGCGTGACTCAGAGTCCAATTTGCCCTGTCTGTTCCAACACAAAGCCATTCAGAGAGTTTCTCCTTTATTTTTTTTTTTGGTAAAGACAGCTCCACATTAGCTCCACCCACGAGAACACATACCCCTTGGGATAGAGTTGGGGGTGGTGTTGGAGAGGACTATACTCTGTTATTTTCCATCTTTCCATCCGCCTGTGGTGTTTTCGCATGGTAACACTGCGTCCTGGGCTTTATATAGTTACGCTATGTGTAAGTTTTAGGTAAATAAAATGATATCTGGGTGTACATTTGTAACTGAAAAGTGTTTTAATAATTTACTGTATGCGAATCACACCGTTAATATTCGAAATAGGATATTATTTAAAGCCCGGGACGCAGTGTTACCATGCGCAAACACCACAGGCGGATGGACAGATGGAAAAAAACAGAGTATCGTACTAGTACCGTCAATACACCTCATACGGCGCAGTGTAAACATAACTAAAGGGTATTGGCGCCTAACTGCATCCACTTTTTAAGCCTTTTACTTCACTTCCAACCTCACAAACTATTCCTACTTAGTGGAATTGTAGGGTTGATTTACTTACTAAGGACGGGTGGGCGATGGGTTGTGGGCGGGAACTACTTAATTAATAGATTGGGACTACAGCTCGATGTTCTCAGAAAACTGGTCTCCAGGATTGAAGAAAGAATATTTTGTTTTCTTTTGTTAATTTAATATATTTTCGTCAACTTGTCTTTTTTGCTATACTATTCAAACACTTTAAGGATAATATTGAACTTTTCGAATTTTAATACATTCCAAAGTATACATAATTGTGCACATCATTAGGTAGTATATATATATGTAGTATATATATATATATATATATATATATATATATATATATATATATATATGTGTGTGTGTGTGTGTGTGTGTGTAGTATATATATGTGTGTGTGTGCATGAGTGTGTATTATATACGTGTATTACATAATACATAATTTGGTGTACGTATCTGCTTAGATACCTTAAATATGCATGCATCTTCACTTTGGTTCTCACGGCCTTTGTCCGAATGATCTAATTTGCTTATCATTAAAGGCACTTGAACCTTGGGCGCAGAAAAAAACTGACAAAATTATATAGCAACAGTGAAGTTTATATCAAACGTGGTTTTTTTTTTTTTTTTTTTTTAATATACTATAAGTCTATCTCAGATTTTTTCACGGTCTCCTCTCTCTCTCTCTCTCCCTCTCTAGACCTTGGACTTTACTTTAAAAATAGACCTATACGTCCAACTCGTATAAACAAAGCACCATCAGGACTTTGGTGGGCAACCCATTAGGTGTCAAAATCAAAGAGTCATTCTCGGTGATTACCGACGAGGAACCAATTTCGTGTTTACAAGAGAGAGAGAGAGAGAGAGAGAGAGAGAGAGAGAGAGAGAGAGAGAGAGAGAGAGATGTTAGTCACGGTGACGGCGCTGTTCTGGTATAAGAAAGGCAGCGTTTTGTCTTCGCCACGAATCAGTCAGTCATGGGACGCTGGTTTATTTGTTTATCCGAGGCTATTATAAGGGATTCAAGGTATCGTATTTTGCTTGAGAGAGAGAGAGAGAGAGAGAGAGAGAGAGAGAGAGAGAGAGAGAGAGAGAGAGAGGAGGGGTTGGGGCGTTGAATGTATAATATTCGAACCAGCAAGCAGGCTGCTCCTTGAGAGCTATCAGTTACCTCTCTCTCTCTCTCTCTCTCTCTCTCTCTCTCTCTCTCTCTCTCTCTCTCTCTCTCTCTCTCTCTTTATCTATATCTATATATATATATATATATATATATATATATATATATATAGATAAATAAAGAGAGAGAGAGAGAGAGAGAGAGAGAGAGATGTAGCAGGAGTTAGCAGGAAGCCAGGGGTGTGGGGGTTGGGTGGCGGTCTAGGTGGGGGGGAGAGGAGTAGAGTATGTGTGTGTCGGCGGGAGATAAGAAGACGCGACACTCGCTTGTATCATAGTGTCTGCTGTGTGAGCCCGAACTACTCAATACTACACCCATTCGGAAACTCGACCCGAGTGTATAGTCCGGGAAGTAAGTAAAGGGGTGTATGTGTATATAGTGTGTGGTTAAGAGTGTACTACATAGCCTAACATAGTATTCAGGACGTATTCTTGCGAATTCATTCACAAAAAATAAACTGTCGACAGCACAAGAAACATTCATACGCGAGGAAAGAAAGGCTGTTTTTTTCCCTAGATACGTGAGGAAAGCAAGGATGGTTTTCTCCTCAGATACGTGAGGAAAGCAAGGATGGTTTTCTCCTCAGATACGTGAGGAAAGCAAGGATGGTTTTCTCCCCAGATACGTGAGGAAAGCAGGATGGTTTTCTCCCCAGATACGTGAGGAAAGCAAGGCTGGTTTTCTCCCTAGAATGGATACTAAACAAAAGTACTACCATAAGTGAGGAAAGCAAGACTAGCCTATGGTTTCTTCCTAGAAGAGAGACTAAACAAAAGTATAACAGTTATTCATAAAACGTTTACATTCAAGAATAAAAAAAGCAAACATCTCGAGTAAGCAAAAGGCAAAAACAGGTTCTTGTCTTTTTCTAACTACAGCTGGTCCCTCACCCGAGTTTCGGTTGTGTAACATCGGTAAACCGGATAAGGGAAAACTTCAAAACGCCGTAATAGAAGGTTATATAAGTCGAGAATCTTAGTTCTTATTTTGTGTCTCTATTCGGATTGTAACTGAGAAAATTACTCCATCAAAGTTCCGATTGTTTTAATGTAGTGGACGGTCGATTTATGTCAGTAATTGTATTCATGGTGAGCAGTCAAATTTATCAGCATATCTAAAATTGTCTCAAGTATATTTAAAATTTTCTTGAGCGTCTAGTGACTAGGCTTACATGAATATCAAACTGATATATGACTAATATTTAATACCCTGTTAGACTCAAAGTATCACATACGCTTTTCTTAATTGTAGTAATATTCATTGCAAACTGACAAATCAGTTATCATAATTATATTTTGTTTTGTTTTAGTTTTTCTTACCATTAGTTTTCATTCATTAGCTAAACACTAACGTTTCGTGTAAAAGCCACCACATCGAATAACTCTTGAAATAAAAGTGATAAGTAAACAATTCGAACATTTAAGTTAGTCATAGAAACTGGTGGCAATCTTTTCCTATTATTCCGGTTTTTTTCTTTTTTTAAGACTAATATGACTTTTTCTAACGCTGCTTCTGAGAAACGCTACATAATGAAGATACAAGAGCCTCAATTTAACTTTTTTTAACATATATTTTTCTGAGTCTTGTCATGCAAAGATTTGAATTCAAGGTAATCAATAGAAATGCCCGCATTTGAAAGTGGTACTAGTTGATATTAGGCCTACAAGAAAAATCTTGTAGGTAAATCGTTTTCCTGAAATGCTTGTGACCTGTTTTCAGTACTGTCATTCTCGAATTTCCAGAGATTTCATAAAAAGAATAATTGTAGAAGACCAATTTGAGCAGTTATAAGGAATACCTGTATACTGAAGTCACACAACAAAAGAATTGTCATGTTTAGTATCTGTCATTTTCAAGACTAACCTATTATTACCAGTTATCTAACAACTGTCTGTTTTGGTTCAGGATTGACTCTTCCTGCAATAAATGGTGAAATGACAAACATCTCACGTTCATTACGAAATACAGAGTGCATGTGATAAGTCTTTTATTCTTGGAAACCATCCGGGTACTTAGACCACAAGTACTAAAAATTGGCTTTTTTTTTTTATCTTGTCTTGCTGCAGATTGGTATCTGTGGAGGCCGTTATTTTTAGTAAAGCTACTTGCGGGTATGAAGTGGTTATGTACTACAATCTGTTAGTCACGTATCATGTTTTTTCTTTCAACTTTAGTGCTGCATTTTAATCGATAAATTACTTCTGAAAACGTGACCAAAATAGAAAGCAAAATGAGCTGTTTAATTCTGTATTATAGGAACATCTGTTGATCGTCGTAGTAAACACTGACCAAGGTGGAACCGTTCGAGGTGTTGGATAGCGAGACTGAAGGACGTTAGAGGGATTGAAAGTGAGGCGAAAGTTTTTTTTTTTTTTTTTTTTTTTTTTTTTTTTAAGGTGGGTTCACCTCAGGGCCGAAGGGACGCTGCAAAAACAACCTAACTTAGGCCTAAAGTGCATAAGTGTGGTTGCAGTGAAACATACTTTTCACGAGAATGATTGCTAGTTGTAAGTCAAGAAGGCGTACTTCCTTTTGAATTATTAATTGTATTTATAATGAACTTGAACTCTTGAAGAACATGTTAAAAAACAAGAAACGTGCCTTGCAAGATTCAACAGAGCAGAGTACCTGACTTTGAAAAATACAAGAGAAAAAAACGTAGTATGTATTCAAGCAGGTGTAGAATTTGTCACTTGATAAATATAAACCGACAAGGGCCGATTATAACTTGAATTCACTCCTACAGCCTGCGGTATGGAATTATATAGGCCCATGTCTCTTCTCTGTCGTCTCCCAGAGCAGATAAAAAAAAAACACTCTAGTTGGGGGAAAGATGGCGAACGCTAACGATTTCTGTTTAGTCACAATATCTTGCATTTTGGACCAAATTGTAGCCGTGAAAGTCCAAAAAGACCGTCTCGTTCGGTCATGACGTGAGCTTGCTAACAGGCAAAGCCAATGACGCGAACAGAAGGGATATTTGACCGGACGAGTTTTCATTCACATCGGCAAAAAAAGAAGAAAAAAACCGCTCAAAAGCAGTTCCGATGACGTCAAACGCTGCTGCTGTGACGAGGAGCTGATTTCAAGCTTCATGGCTCCCAGTTTTTTGTTTTTCGTTTGTTATTTTACGAAGATGACACGCTAGCAACATGATAATGATGATGATGATGATAAAAGGAGAGTTTACGAGGAAACTCCCGGAGGAAAAGGAAGGAATGCTTACAAATGATTGCTCAATAAACCTTTGCTTTCACTTTTGTCGATGTGGACCAAAATATGGTCACAAGACTTTTCAAGACTGGGACCTCTAAATAGGCCTACTGGTACTGCCATTTTTATGTAATTTTGACATAAAAAAATTACTTCTTTTGACTCTAAGCTAAGTAAAATTCGTTTAATCCATACCGTTTCTATCACTATCACACCGCCGTTTGTTTCTGTGTTTTCTGTTAAAGCGAATGGTACCATAACACCTTGATTTTTATATCCTTGTAAACAATATGTTTTTCGCTTTTGTGAACGACTTTGTCCGAAAGTGAATAGTACCATAGCACCTAAATTCTTGTTTCATTGTGAACAACATGGTTTTCGCTTTTGAGAACGACTTTGTCCGAAAGTGAATAGTACCATAACATCTAAATTCTTGTGACATGGTTTTCGCTTTTGAGAACGACTTTGTCCGAAAATGAATAGTACCATGACGCCTAGATTCTTGTGTCCTTGTGAACAATATGGTTTTCGCTTTTCAGAAAGATTTTGACAAAGTGAATTGTACCAAACACCTTCATTTTTTTTTTATATCCTTGTGAACAATATGGCGTTCGCTTTTCAGAATTTGTCCGAAAGTGAATAGTAGTACCCAGGACCCACTGAGTGGGTCCTGGTAGTACCATAACACCTTTGTCCGAAAGTAAATAGTACCATAACACATTAATTCTTATATCTTTGTGACCAACATGGTTTTCGCTTTTCAGAATGGCTTCGTCCATCTGGACAAGCATCGCCATCAGCGTGCTTCTGAGCAGCGCTTCAGCTAGCGCCCCTGAAGCCCCTGTGATCCCCACCGAAGGAGGCAGAGTGTCTGGGGTGGCAGAAGAGGCGACGGAGGGCAAAGTCTTCTACTCTTATTACGGCATTCCGTTCGCCGAGCCTCCCGTGGGCGATCTTAGGTTCAAGGTTCTCTCTCTTTATTTGTCTTTGTTTTTTTAAGAGGTTCTGTCTAATATGCTGCTTCAGGTTTTAATCTCTGAAGCTAAGGAACATGTGTACTATACGTTCATTTGTAGCTGCCACAAAGTGCAGTTCGTAAACGCTTTCTTTGTCGATTTCATTGCTTTGTCTCTGGTCTTGTTTTGCATCTTAAAGAAAGTTTTAATATCATTTTAATAATAATGACTGAAGGTGCAGTTCATGAAAGCCTTCTTTGTACATTGCATTGATTTGTCTCTGGTCTTGTTTTGCATTTAAAGAAAGGTTTAATATTTTAATAATAATGACTGAAAGGACAATGATTATAACGACATTCATTATCTTTAGCCTCAGTTACTATACTCTGTTTTTTTCCATCTGTCCATCCGCCTGTAGTGTTTGCGCATGGTAACACTGCGTCCCGGCCTTTAAATAATATCCTATTTCGAATATTAACGGTGTAATTCGCATACAGTAAATTATTAAAACACTTTTCAGTTGCAAATGTACACCAAGATGTCTTTATTTACCTAAAACTTACACATAGCGTAGCTATTTAAAGCCCGGGACGCAGTGTTACCATGCGCGACGACCAAGGCGGATGGACAGATGGAAAAAAACAGAGTATAGTATATTTATTAGACTTAGAAGTTAGAAGACACAATCATGACGAGAAATTTTAGTAAAAAGACGCTGCTGATTATTGTCTAATGCTCTGAGAGTCATTTTACTATTCTATGCACTTCCATTTTCCTTATAACCCGGCACCAGGACCCCGTAGCGAGCAGGGGCTGGACGGGTATCAAAGATGGGTCTAAGATGCCCTCGCCATGCGTCAACTTACCCTTCGGTATCATGGTCTTTGGGATTAAAATACCGGCCGAACAGATGCCCGGGAAGGAGGACTGTCTGTACCTGAATGTGTTCCTGCCGAAGGTACGTCAAAATGTAAATTTTTCTGCAGTAGGTCTATAATGGTACCGAAAAATAGTAGGAGTGGGTGGGTGGGGGTTGGGGTGAGTATAGCCCGAAAGGAGTAGAACTTTATTCTTGAAAGAAGAGAGATTATTGGAGTCTACAGTATACATACGTACATATATGCGTACCTGCGCACATACACCTCTCTCTCTCTCTCTCCTTCATATCATCACTATCTCAGTCCTACTCCCGATATTTTTAAAGCTTTATTCCCATACTGACGAAATCTTATACATAATAGGTTCACTGTTATATGATTTATGTGTGAAGTACTAGACTAATGGATAATATTACTTTCATATTTAATTGTTTCATTTGACTTTTCATTTTTTAGTTTTTCGTTAAATTAAAAAAATTATAATAGAGAACCTAGACTGATAACTGTTGTGTCTGAGCATTCGATATATTCGACCTCATGAATCACTTCTCTTTTTATGTTATCTCCATCACTTGGTGCATATTCTTGTCATCTTTATTTATATCCTTGATTTATCTCGAAGTTCCTCCACCTCTCTAGATTTATCATGCATTCTATAAATAAATAAATTAATGAGCATAATCTTTGGTATCTATATAACAAGGCCGGCGCTTCGAGTACACGTTCATCTCAGAGCAATGCTTTAGACTAAGCTCTCTCTCTCTCTCTCTCTCTCTCTCTCTCTCTCTCTCTCTCTCTCTCTCTCTCTCTCTCTCTATAATCTCTTCATTAAGAAGTTTTTTCTCATTTATAAAAAACATACACTTTAAAGGTCTTTTTACAATAAATTAATATACAATATATGAAATTTATATACAGAATCAATAGAATTATTTATATTTTTTCATAGCTTAGCATACTTGAATTTACTATTTATAATATATGTATATATATTATATATATTATAATATATATATATATATCTATATATATATATAGAGAGAGAGAGAGAGAGAGAGAGAGAGAGAGAGAGAGAGAGAGAGAGCTACAAATGTCCTTTAATATCTAATTCACTCTACCTCGGAATTAATATATTTTCATATATGCTTAACCGAAGGGGAATTTTATTAGGCGATAATAGAATTGTCGGCGCCCAGGCGCGAACCCAGGACACCATACAAATGGAGTGGGTAAAGCTTCACTGACGTTCCTGGATTTGTATGGTGTCCTGGGTTCGCGCCTGGGCGCCGACAATTCTATTATCGCCTAATATTCCCCTTCGGTTAAGCATATATGAAAATAAAATATTAATTCCGAGGTAGAGTGAATTAGATATTAAAGGATATTTGTAGCTCGATGTATTTATTATATATATTTAATATATAATATAATATATATATTTATATTATATATATATATAGAATATATATAATATTATATCGATATATATATATCTATATATATATTATATATATATATATATATATATATATATATATATATATATATATCCATATATACCCATACTTATACACTGTATATACATACTCATTTCACATACCTATATATCTGTATACACTGAAATTCCAAATAACTACGTGTTCGTTAAGAAGTAAGTCTATCGCTCTCTTCGGAGTTTTGTTACTCTTCCATTATCGTATCTTATTCTAGACCTGTTTTCTTTCATAGTTCATCACTCCGCTTCACCGTTTTCTATTGTCACAGGCTACGCTTCAAAAGACAAAAAACTCACGTAAATCATTTCATCTTCCCCTTCGCAGGCTGCTGCTGATGCAGTTGCCTCAACAAAAAAGGGCAGCGCCCTTCCGGTGATGGTGTTTATTCACGGCGGAGGATTTTTTGGAGGCGCCGCTGAGGAGTACTTGCCTCACGTGCTAATGAATAAGGATATTATCCTCGTGGTCATTCAGTACAGGTTAGGATTCTTAGGTAAGAGTCCTTAATGGTAGTTAGGATTCTCAGGAAAGAGCAGTTTGTGTGTGTGTGTATGTGTGTGTGTATGTGCGTCTGTGTGTGTCTATGATTGGGATTTTGATGAAGTTAAGATACATCAGTATTTTGGCTAAAGATCCTCTTGACTAAGTTATGCTTGGGCTGATCTGTAGCTACAGAGTCAGAATGAACTACTGGGGTTCTCAGTTAAGACCAAAATAGAGAAGTGTAAAAGTACATACCTATTTTTGTTTGACAGTTTTGCTTTTAAAACACAATCGAGTGGCATTTACGTGTCGAAATCCTTCAAGAGCTAAAAAATAACAAGTGTGTCAGCCTAGATCTTTGCTAATAATTATACTCTGCTGTCTCTCTGCTTTACTTGTAAACAAATGTCACCTTGCGATTTGCCCCACCTAAGCTGAGGTTTTTGTTATTTATTTAATTTTCACTGTAGCTCTGCATATCTTGTTAAACATTTACAGTAGATACTGTGCCATCAGCGTTTTTGTACAATAAAGACCATCCTAATTTCAGAAACTTTTTTGTAGAACCTTTAATTCTTGTTATTTCCTCAATTAAATGATTAAAGAAATTCAAGAAACCCAATTTATTCTTTTTTCAATTTCCAAGGTTTCCTATCGACGGAAGACTCGGTGATCCCCGGAAACTTCGGCCTAAAAGACCAGACTTTAGCCCTGCAGTGGGTTCAAAGGAACATCCACAACTTCGGAGGGGATCCCAAGAGGGTTACGATCTTCGGGGAGAGTGCGGGTGGTGCGTCCGTCCATTTTCAGATGCTGACGCCCAAAGCCAAAGGTAAAATTCTTCACGAAGTTGAAATTGGTATATGTGTCTTGTTTATCTGGTGGTTTCCGGCTTTGTATATTCAGTTTCATTCTACCCTTATCTATTTTTTAAGGTCTCCTTACTTAACAGCTTCAGTTCTTGTGTTGGTTAATGATCCCCAAGAAAATAACAGACAAAGTAGTGTAAATAAAATAATTTCAGCTTCAAAGCAAGTTTTTGTCGATCACAATTAGACCCAAAGCATACCCCTCATTTAGTACTATGAAGTGCGTTGCAAACTTCAATTAAAACGAGCAGATATCTATATGTTATCGAGCGCATTGCAAACTTCAGTTAGTACGAGCAAATAGAACTGTTGTTTTCACTCACCAGAAAGAAATGAAGCTGACAGAGCGGCAATTCACTCACCGAATCTTCGTATGAGTGCATATTGCGTGAATGTGATTGCCACCTCTGCTATTGCTTGCCAACATTTCTATCTAATTCATACAATCTCGTAATTAAATTGTACCCCTCAAGCAAATAATTATAACGATAATGAGTGCAAGCACACGCCTAAAATACGAACGTTTACATCGCATTCCACATTAACTCCGTAGATATATGTCTAGTTCAGTGTACCACGTTGTAGGTAGATATAAGTCTAGTTCAGTGTACCATGTTGTAGATATATAAGTCTAGTTCGGCGTACCACGTTGTAGATATATAAGTCTAGTTCAGTGTACCACGTGAACTTTGGATTATATCCGTCAGCAGAAAGAACTTTCCTATTTCATCTTATGCGCCCATCACGAAAAACACACGCCTCGAGCAGAGAGCGTGTTTCCTTGCCTCCAGGGTGTTGTTGAGGAGAATTCGCGACTTGTTTCGTTGCTGGACTATAGTTGCAACACGCAAAGGGTGTGATTGCAGATGCTTTAGTGTATAATCAGCCTTTTCACTGATTGATGTACTGAGGAGTATAACATATCTCTGGCTTGATTTTTTTTCTTCAGGTTCAGAAGACAAGATAATTGTGTTTTTCTATCAGTTGAAGGCACAAAAGCCTAACGACCAACACCAACTCTCCTCTCTCTCTCTCTCTCTCTCGTAACGTGTGTAACTGTGTTTTTTATCAGTAGAAGACACTCTGGCTTAGACCAACATTCTCTCTCTATCCCTCTCTGTAACGTAAGTAACTTTTTTTTTTCTATCAGTTGAAGGCACAAAAGCCTAGGCCAACACCAACACGCTCTCTCTCTCTCTCTCTGTAAGGTGTGAAACCGAATATTAAATTATATACTATGTTTACCCAACCCCCCACTCTCTCTCTCTCTCTCTCTCTCTCTCTCTCTCTCTCTCTCTCTGTCTGTCATGTATGTAACTTTTTTTTTTTTTTGTCAGTTGAAGGCTCTGACTTAGACCAAGAGTCTCTCTCTCTCTCTCTCTCTCTCTCTCTCTCTCTCTCTAAGGCGTGAAACCGAATGATGTCCAATTAATATACACTATGCCTTATCTCCTCGAGGTCTGTTTAGCGGAGTCATCATGCAGTCAGGATCGGCCATCGCTCCGTGGGCCACGAACTCCGACCACAAGAAATGGGCCGCCAAGGTTGGATCGTCCGTCGGCTGCAGCCTAGACGCAGGCAGCGAAGCCTTCCTCGAAATGTTTGCAGAAAGCCGACGCCCGCAAGATCAACATTTTGTCTCAGGATTTGCTTGTTAGCGCAAAACCCATTAGTTTTTTCCCTTGACATTTTTTTTAGTCTAAGGTTTGTTTACATATGAGTGAGGCTGCTGCTGCTTCTTCTGCTCCGATGAGCGAGTAATGCTTCTCATACCTCCAGAGTTGATGGTTAGGAGTCATTAATTTAACTTTTTGTCTTGTTTTTATTTTTTTTTATTTATGCATGAAGTATTGTTAATACCTTTCCTCTTTCTCTAAGTTATATATATATATATATATATATAAAAATATCATATATATATAATATATATATATATATATATAATATATACCGTACCGTATTACACATACAACAATGGTTTATTATGCCTATTATGACTCGGTGTGGTTAATTTAACTTTTTGTCTTGTTTTGATTTATTCATGCATGAAGTATTGTTAGTACCTTTTCTCCCTATCTCTGAATTATATATATACTGTATTAACAACTACAGCAATAGTTTATTATTCCTACTATGACTCGGGGTGGTTAATTTAACTTTTTGCCTAGTTTTTGTTTATTTATGCATGAAGTATTGTTAGTACCTTTTCTCTCTTTCTCTGAATTATATATATACTGTATATTACACCTACAGCAATGGTTTCTTTTGCCTGTTATGGCAGCGCCAAGGGTGGACGGAGATTATATACCGGACCACCCAGCCAAGCTCATGAAGGAGGGGCGATACACCAAAGTCAACTTGATGTCGGGGATCACTGCCAACGAAGGCGCCTGTCTCACGCAACGTAAGACGTCACTCATGAATACCTAGGCCTATAATAGTAGCTCTCTCTGTTGTTCGTGTCAGTAATATATTTTTTAGGCTAGAATTTTTTTCTGCAGATTTTTTTAATATATATTATTTTAATCTAGATTGATTTGGTCTAGTAGCTCTTTTTGCTGCTCATGTCAGTAGTTTTTTTTTAATTTATTTTTATCTTTTTCAATCTGGATTTTTTTTTGAGAAAAAATCTGTAATGATTCGTATATGAATTTAGACTGCATTTTCCTACTCTCTCTCTCTCTCTCTCTCTCTCTCTCTCTCTGGTAGTTATATAGTTCTACCTCTCTCTCTCATTACCATAACACTTCGACTTTATAGTGTTCCTTTCTTGGGGTTATATAGCTTGTTAAACGGCAATAATTTTTTCAAAAGTGTTTTATTAATTAATTTTTTATTTGCAGCAACGGCCCCTTCTAAAAAAAATTTTTTTAATAAAATTTTTTTTCCATCTGACTTAATCTTGTAAATTCCGTAGCTTCTGAAATCGAAATAAACTTCTCTGTTTTTTATTTATTTATTTTAAGTGTTTTATTAATTGTTATTTTTTTGCAGCAACGGGCCCTTTCTAAAAAAACTGTTTTTAAATAAAAAAAAATATTCCATCAAACTTAACCTTGTAAATTCCGTAGCTTCTGAAATCGAAATAAACTTATCTTTTTTTTTTTTTATTATTTATTTTAAGTGTTTAATTAATTATTATTTTTTTTGCAGCAACGGGCACTCTCTAAAAAACTGTTTTTAAACTAATTTTTTTTCCACCTTGTAAATTCCGTTGCTTCTGAAATAGAAATAACCTTATCTGTTATTTATTTATTTTATTTTTTATTTATTTATTTATTTATCTTTTTTTGCAGCTATGTACAACACCCAGAGGCACCTTATAGACGAACTGAGAGCGAACCTCGATACCCTGGGGCCAGTAAGTTTTTCTCTGAGTGAGAATAAGTCGCTTAGCAACACAAAACAGATCTACAACTACTATTTGGGAGGGTCTAACTTTGGCCTGCCCTACGCTGAGGAATTCACACAGGTAAATATTTATTTAGTTTTTTATGTGTTCTGTAAATTTTTTCAGTTGTGATTTACGAATTATAAAAAAATACGAACGATATATGAGTGATTTATTATTTTGATTTATGAATGATATCACGAGCTATATCTTAGTGATTTATTATCTTTATATTATCTGTTCTGTGAATATTTTCAATTGTGAGCTAGGAATAAAAAAAAATACGAACTATATAGAAGTGATTTATAGTTCTGATGTTTTTGTAAATATTTTCAATTGTGAATTACGAATTATAGAAAAATGAGAACTATATATTAGTGATTTATATTTTTCATATTTTTTGTAAATATTTTCAATTGAGTTACGAATTATAAAAAAATACGAACTATATATTATTGATTATAATTTTGATATTTTTCGTAAATATTTTCGATTGTGAGTTACCAATTATAAAAAAATACGAACTAAATATATTAGTGATTTATAGTTTTGATCTTTTTCGTAAATATTTTCGATTGTGAGTTACGAATTATATATAAAAAATACGAACCATAGATTAGTGATTTATAGTATCTATTCTGTAAGTATTTTCAATTGTGAGTTACGACATACAGTGCGAACTTATGTATTAGTGACTGATGAATAATCAAATATTATTTATTCATTTGCCTGAAGTTAAATGGCCATATAAGAAAAATCCTGTCCATACATTAAAAAAAAATGAAGATCTATCTGATATTATCTAGAAAACCAACAGTCTGCGAAAATCATTCTTAACTATAGTAGATTCACATCAACCGTGCATCTGACGTCCAGGCCAGCCCCTTACAACGCTCCTGACTGGCTGTTAATCAGCCAATTACTGGGCAGGAAACTCAGTCTCTCTCGAGAGAGTTTACATAGGCAGGATATATGCTCTACATCTCCTGCTGAGGGATACTTTTGAAAGACGTATCCCGTAGGTCTCGAGAGACTGAGTTTCCAGTGCTGTGATTGGCTTATCAACAGCCAATCAGGAGCGTCGTAAGGGACTGGCCTAGACATCAGATCATGCATGGTTGATGTGAATCTACTATAACGCGCCCCGCCATATCTGCAGATGATGGGCGACATGTTCTTCAACTTGTGCCACGACGTAGTGACCTCGTATCACGCCCGGGAGGAGGGCGTGTTAACCTTCAGGTACGAAATGGCTCACCGAGGTCAGATCTCCTTTGGCGATTTCCCTGGTATCGAGATTGGTAGGCACTGTAAGTATACGAGACAATGATTCGCACTGTTGTTATTGACACTGCTAGTTATATAGTGCAAATTTAATTATTAACTGTGGCTTTGTATACTTTATTGTCGTAACTGCTATTTATAGTGCAAAGCTACTTAATAACTGTAACTTTGTATACTTTATTGTCGTAACTGCTATTTATAGTGCAAAGCTACTTAATAATTGTAGCTTTGTATATTTTATTGTCGTAACTGCTATTTATAGTGTAAAGCTAATTATTAATTGTGGCTTTGTATATTTTATTGTCGTAACTGCTATTTATAGTGCAAAGATAATTATTGATTGCTGCTTTGTATATTCTATTGTCGTAACTGCTATTTATAGTGCAAAGCTAATTATTAATTGTAGCTTTGTATATTCTATTGTCGTAACTGCTATTTATAGTGCAAAGCTAATTATTAATTGTAGCTTTGTATGTTATTGTCATTGTAACTGCTATTTATAGTGCAAAGTTAATTAATTGTGGCTTTGTTTATGTATTGTCATTGTAACTGCTATTTATAGTGCAAAGTTAATTAATTGTAGCTTTGTTTATGTTATTGTCATTGTAACTGCTATTTTTATAGTGCAAAGTTATTAATTATAGCTTTGTACGTTATTGTCATTGTAACTGCTATTTATAGTGCAAATTTAATTAATTGTGGCTTTGTATATGTTATTGTTATTGTCATTGTAACTTCTATTTATATTGCAAAATTAATTAATTGTGCCTTTGTATATGTTGTTATCATTGTAACTGCTATTTATATTGCAAAGTTAATTAATTGTGGCTTTGTATATGTTATTGTCATTGTAACTGCTATTTATAGTACACACGCAATAATTTTTTTATGAATTCTTTTTACTAGAATTCTCTCTTCAAAGTTACTCTCACGAGAAATCTATAGAAATATATATATGCTCTTCTCCTCCGTCCTTCCTCGTAAGGGGTTCCACACGCCGACGACTTACTGTACCTGTTTCGAGTGGCCCCCTTGCTGAAGCTGCCAGACCAGCCTGCTGACAAGCCCCTGGAGTTGTCCAGTGCGGAGGACCTCTTCGTCAGGAACGTCATGCTAACAGCGTGGACGAATTTCGCCTACTACGGGTACGGAATTGTCGACCTTCTTTTGTTTGTGTTTTTGTTTAATCTTTTGCTGGAATTTGAACTGAATGATGCCATATATACAGGGGGGTAAAGGACTCCTCCTTTTAATCCTACAGGAATCCTACGCCTGACGATTCCCTGGGCTTCCGGTGGGAGCCTGCCACCGAAGGCGATTTCCGCTATCTCGAGATTTCGGCCACGCCCTCCATGAAGGGTGACTCGAGGGAAGACGTGAGTATTGTTTTTATAAATATCGTTGTCGTGAGTTATGTCTAAGATATACAAAATTTTAAATAATGTTGAATATGGTTACCACAAGTTTTTTTCTTCGTTTTTTGCTGAATTTTACGTGTATAATCAAGTATGATATGTGATGGTTTATTGCATAGTTGTTGTGCTTGTTAATATTTGCGTAGATAGTAAAACCTACTTCTCTCTTCTGTGATGCCAGTTACAATATGTATTTTTGTGTTTACTTATCTATATTTAATTGTTTATACATCTATCTATCTGTCCACTATCTATATACTTATCTATTTCATCAATGAAAGTCCAATACAGACATTAACATAACAGTTAAGATCCACTTGCCTTTACCATGTAAACTTTTTTCAAATGACTAGTACCATAGGTGTTAAACTTAGCCAGGTTTAATGGTTCAGGCAAAACGTGGAGCCAAATTATGCTCCAGAAGTAAATGCAATGAATGAATCATTTATAGAGACACATTCTCGTACCCCTGATATTCAAACACTAACCGTTATCAAACCGAGAAGCCTGGCGTCCATCGGGAGCTTGGTGGATGTTGGTTGACTTGACGGTATAGTAAAAATTCAAGAATCTCTCGAAAGCATTGGTTATGGTAATGTCTGTAGGAGTAGATGAAGATTATTTAAGTTTAGGGGTTAGAACTGGGCCACCATAAGGCCCCTTATGTAGTAATAGCTCTGTACACAAAGTTTATGTAGACCTATTTCGCTGACTGGAAGAGCAGCGCATTCGACTTACTGTAAAGGTTCAACGAATACGTTATCTACCTTTTTTTATCATTCAAACGGACTATAAGGTGACGTAGGAGCTACTTTTAAACGGATCCATCTCGGGGTACATGTTAGACACCATTTCCAACGAAATTCGGGTTAAAACAAGATTCCTTTTCTCAAACATTTGAGATAAACGTGGCTTTAAGCCTAGTGCTATGTTCTGCCTCTATGTTGGTCGAAAATCTGTTTTAATACAATGGGCGTCTCGTGGAACGCGAGCGAATGTTCGCTAGTATGTTTCTGG
>NC_061098.1:15675974-15748474 GCF_015104395.2 Macrobrachium nipponense | reverse complement strand
GCTCTCGATAAGGGCCAGTGGAGGTTGAAACTGTTGAGCTAAAAGAAATTTCAACTTTTCTTTTCCCCTGTGGACTATAACCTCGTATATCTATCTTCCCGAAAAAGGGAGACTAAAACCTCATATATACACATTCATTATGCATCTAGAATTAAGAGGAGATTAACAAACCTCCTTCCTTTGGTCGCCTCTCATGTGAGGATTAGCTGAGAAGTCCAGGTACCAAAAGTCCTTCTGGGTTGAAGGATTCCAGTGGAAACCCAGAGAGTCGTCAGGAGTAGGATGCCTGAAACAAAAAAAAATTATCAGGGCATATAATCAATGCAGGCTATCACACAGGGTCTTTGTTAATATATCAGAAAGCCAGAACCCTCAAATGCCTGATCAACTGGGGTGCTACTTTGTGCTCGCACGGAATCACTTCCTACCCGTAAGTGGCGAAGTTCGTCCACATGGCAACCATTAGATTCATGACCTGGAAATCCTGGGCAGCTGCGAGGTCCAAAGGTGACTGAGGGGGTGGTCGAGGTATTTGAAAGTAGAGCAAGTCATCGCTGTGGATGACCCCTGTCGAAGTAAAAATAATAATAATAATATAAGGAAGTCTATTCACAGATACAGGAATTTTACGTGGTGGTAATTTTGCAACCAGAATTTGCCAGCATTCATTTGGAATAGAAAAGTAAGAAGGCAGCAGTTTAAGAATTCATGACATATTTGAGGGAGATCACTACTGTTCCTGGAGTGACTCCTGTGAAAGCAAGGTGATTCCGTCCGTCCTCCAGCTACACTTTACCATCAGAAATCGTGTTTTTGATTGACATAACCTTTTCAAACGATAGTGCAGGCAACAAAACCTTTCTCTAAGCTGATAAAGAGACTGATGGCTCCACCCTTCCTTGGAGTTCAAAAGGATACTACTGTGTGTAAACTTTGTAAACTTATTTAAGAAGTCCTACTCACAGTGGCTGCCAACCTCAGGGGTACCTAACAGCCAGGGACCTCGGTGGGTGAATTCGTACCGGAAGGTCGAATGATTCTGATCACGTGCGTGAAACAAACTTGTGATGTCGTGAGGTACATTAAACTGGGCATCACCCAACATCTGTGAAAAGGACGATTTCATTTAAGAGATTAAGGTAGAAAATAGGAAGGATTACGTACAAAGAAATCAACATGGTAGTACTAATTGATCATTCCAGCCAAGTATAAGTTAAATTAATCTTAGTTTAACCCGACCAGCACTGAGCCGATTAACAGCTCTCCTAGGGCTGGCCCAAAGGATTAGATATTTTTGTGTTGCTAGGAACCAGTTGGTTACCTAGCAACGGGACCTACTACAACTTATTGTGGAAGCCGACCCACATTTTATCGAGAGATCAATTTTTAATCACCAGAAACAAATTCTTCTGATTCCTTGTTGGCAGAGCGGGGAATCGAACTCATGACTACCGAATCGGTAGGCGAGCACGTAAACCACTCATCCAGTGAGGAACTCAGCCAAGTATAAGTTAAGTATATCTTAGTTTTACCAGACCACTGAGCTGATTAACAGCTCTTCTAGGGCTGGCCCGAAGGATTAGATATTTTTACGTGACTAGGAACCAACTGGTTACCCAGCAACAGGTCCTACAGCTTATTGTGGGATCCGAACCACATTGTATCGAGATCAGCCAAGTATAAAACGTTGCTATTCCAGCTTGTCTGGCAAACGATATGGTGGCCAAAATTATTAAAAACTAACGGACGTATTATTTGGATAACCGTTGGTCATATGCCAGGGGACATTGCATTAGAGTGTAATGATAATTTGGGACAACGGTAGCGTCAGTAGTGAGTGAAATGTGCAGTTTCTATGGGAATTTTATTCTACTGGGTACCAAAGCAATGAATGAGTTAGCTTTGCTAAAAAATAAATTCGTCTGCAATAATAAAATAATCAGTTCTGTTCAAGAAATTTAAACCAACCAGAACATTTCAGAAGTATTGTAGTACAGACATCAAACTTTAATGGTACCAAGTCCTTCCAAATACTTTGAAAACTAGGCTACTAAATACCAATGACTGATACCTGGGTGACATTGTCTGCATATGGAGGGTCGAAGTTGTATCCCCCTAGGTAGTAGTCGACAATGTCATTCACTACTGTCGGTGTGTTGCTGTCAAATGGGTTCAGACCCAGAGTCAAGGGACCGAGCAGTGTGAAATTCTTCTTGTATTCCTCGAGGAGATTCTTTTGCTCGTTGTACAGTTCTGTAATGCAGAGATGATTTGTTAGTGTGCGTCCACATGTCGCCAACTCATCTCTCGCACATCGCAAACAGGTTGAATACAAGTCAATGACTTATAGGGAGTTCTAACCGGTGCTTTTTACACATTATCCAGTACTCGCCAGAGATTTACCGCCTCAGTGGCGTAGTCAGTTTGGTCTTGGCCTGCCACCTTAGTGACCGCGAGTTCAATTCTCGGGCATTCCATGGAAGGGTCAGAGATAAGATTTGTTGACTTGTTTCCAACCTGTTTGTGATACTCATCGGTAAGCTGTCAGGGTAGATTTATGACACGTCTACATAAATTGCCACTGCGCTGAAAATGTAGAGATAAAGACGAACGAGAAGTATAAAAATGATGTAAATTTCAACTCCTAGATAATTTACTGATATCGATATGTGGCAAGGAAGTAAAACAATAAATGTGAAATGAGTAAGGATACGTAGGATATTTTTGGTGCAAAATTTTGACAGCGAACGACCCAAATAGGCCAAAGTGACCAGTTATATGAACTATGAAGTAGGCTATGTATTTTAAACAGTAACTACAATTGAGCAAAGTGAAATACTGGATGCCATTACGTATCGTGAGTAGTCCTCCCTCATTTGCTGTGATCCCAGACATGATGTTGACCTTATTGTAGCGGCCCTCATGTAAGAGCAGAAGCGGATGGTCTGGTATAAAGTCCCCATCGACTCTGGGGACGGCGTAAAGTGGTATGGTAAACCATATCTGCAATATGAAGTGTTGGTATGTGTTAGTATTAATAGAGATATAATCCTTCCCTGCAAAGTTGTATACCCTGTTATATGTTCTAAGGCTCTCCAGGTAGCCACATCCCACAGATTGTCTGGTTCTGTTCGACTAGCTTTGGCCTCCCCTGCTTTTTAACATTTTCCTTTATGAAGTGTGGTGTCTATCACCCCTTTTTAGTTATTTCCCATCATTTCCATTTGTTTTTCATAATACTTTTCCAGACCTGTCTTTAATGATACTAGTTGCTGATCTGTCCCACCAGTTTTGCTAAACTGATGCAGTTAGTTCTGCATTTATTTTTTGTTACACGGCCACATCTGCCATTTAGACACAGACTTTCCCACATTTTAAAGTAACCTTTATAAACAACATTTGATAGGTGACTGTGAGTGTGCAGCAAGTGGTACTAATATTCCTGATGGATTTTGAGGAAAGATTGTGGTGAGCACTGCTCTGAAGCACAGTTGTTTCCAGAATCAATGGGGACTTTATACTAGGCAATAAGCCTCGGTAACTATGTGCAGTGTTTGTTCCTGAATTTCAAAATAAAGAGCAATACTGTATTTTGGAATGACAAAGGTATAATTCGTAAGCTATCATAGTGGGAGAAGGGAAAATTTGAACTTCTGTGCTGTGTAAGTCAATATATTTTGTATTTACTTTCAGTGTTAATGGAATGAGACATTCTGGTGAATTTATAAATGTTAAAACTGTTAGAAGAATAAAATAAGGAAATTGAAAGAAAACATACATTTTACTACTTACAAGTAGTTGCTGACTTGTCAGCATAACCTTGCGGAAATCGATAGTTTGCATACATTCTAGAAATGCTTGACTACCTTTGTCTAAACTGCAGCCTACGAGTGCTCCTACATCCCCAGCAGTTCTCTTGTGCTGAGGATTTAGGGCCCACGGGTTAACAGCGGATCCTGACTGAAGGATAGCTCCGCTGAATAGTCCTGAAAAGGATATGTTGAGCGTGAAAACAGTCCTGTTTCTATCAAGAAGAGCCTGTCTAACTGAAACTTAGAAAAATTCCTTAGAATTTAGGTAAGTTCTAGATAAGGTGTTTGTTCTCGTGATTATTAAAGTTAAAATGTCTGAAAAATGAAAATACATGGAAAAGGGAGCAAGGATAACAAATGACACACAAAATCGTCTGACAAAGTAGTGGTTACTGAAGTAACAGTGCTCTTTCACAATCATAGTCTAGGCCTAAAGGAAGCCCATGTGGTCACATCCCAAGCTGGATGTCGATCTCATAAAACATCATTTCCTTTTAATGGTAATTTAGCGTGCTTACCTCTGGCTTTTGGAGAAAGTAGCTGGAAATGAACCGACGCTGCGCCAGCACTCTGGCCAAAGATGGTAACTCTCTGGGGATCTCCTCCAAAGTTGTGTATATGCTTCTGCACCCACTGAAGAGCCAGAGTTTGGTCTTTTAAGCCATAATTGCCGGGGAGCACCGAATCCTCCGTCGATAAGAACCCTAAAAACAAGTAGTATTTCGATCAAGAATATCAGAGGTACTGAAATCTGTCGAGTGTTATGTTTACGAATGTATTTGTTGTAGGTTTGAAATTGAGTTAAGAAGAGCGTGGGATGCTATTGCCAACTGATAAATAAGATTATTTAGAGGGGAGTTGAGAGTACTGAAGTGATCACCAGTAATCTCTTAGGTGAATTATAACATAGTGTAGCAATGTACAGTGGTCTGCCGTATTCGCGGGGGATGGATACCAGACTTCCGCAAATGTTTAGAATCCGCGAATAGTTGGAACCCCTACGATAAGGCTGAAAACGGTCCATTTTGGTAGGTAGAACTCAAGAAAGACCCACTAAAAATTGTCATACCTGGTTTTTTTAAAATAGTTTTATCACAAAAAGTGCATTTTACGATGAAGTTGATTTAAAAAACCAGAAATTTCTGGATATTTCTCATAGATAAATACCGCAAATAGGCGAGTTTCCCGTGAATAATGGGTAGATATGGTCTAGAGTGAAATCCGCGAATCCAGAGAATGCAAATACGGGGGCCCCACTATACATCATTCCTATGCCTTACTTGAATCAGCAATAATGGCCATGGTTACCATTATCTTTGAAATTTATGGAAAACTACTCGATACAAGTGAAAATGAGCCTTTCAGCTCTGATGTCAGTATATGTGAGACTCCTACTTCTTTGAAAGGAAGAATCTCTCTTAGATTTTACCTAGAAATCCCAGTCTGTATTGCAAGACAACTAAAACAACGTCCCTGCTGAGAAGAACGTAAGGAGGGAGTTCCTGGGCACTCCCAGAGATGAATGCTCCGCCATGGATGAACACCATAACTGGCAAACCATTACTGCCTTGGGACGTGTTGGTTGCAGCGGCAGCCTGTTGAGAGTGCTAAGGGTTAACCATTGCCTTTATACATTGTACAAGTATGAAAGGAGTTGTTCCATTAGCTCCTTGATGATAGCATGAGGCAAGGTAAGGGTGCTTAGGGTTAGCCACTGCCTTTATATGTTTTACAGATATGACTTGCGTTGAACCATTGGTTCCATTATGGCAGTAGAAGGCAAGAAGACTTTAAAACAAGGCCAATAGCAGTTATGTGACAACGGTCTGTAGTTATGCACGAGCTTGTGTACTGAGTATATTCTAAGAGATTTCTGTGCAGCCACAGAACAGCAACAGAATAGAATTTGCTGTGGGAGATCTGAAATTACAATTTTACCTTGGGCATATAGACGTTCAAGTAAAGGCAGTCTTCGCTCCCTGGTAACTCATCGGCTGTGAACCTTTGCCCAAGCAGCAATGGCAAAAAAGGGACAATAACACACTGCGAAGGTTGCCTGGAGCCATCTCTGACACCTGACCAGGCTTCGGCCTCAACTGGATCCTGTGGTTTTGAAGAAAGAAAAGCCAACAAATTGGTAGACATTTTTCTGTTCTTGTGAAATATTTTCAGGTTAACATTTTCAATTTTATATTCATTATTGCTATCAAGTATAGAGGTATTGTCCAGAACAGTGTCGGCATTTCTTGAATGCCCCACACTTGAAAACTACTACGAAGGAAAATATATGGTTTGGCTTAGAAGCAGAAAATAGGAAATGTAAGTGTGCTTGTAGGATCCAGTGCTTCAACATGCTCACATGAGTAGCAATAACAGGTTTTGTGTTGACGGCAGAGTCACTCATGGTGAGTAACAGTACGTGTCATCGATTTGGGAGAATCGGGCAGGAAAGAGGTGCCATTACTTTTATACCCAGTCCTTAAATTTACCAATGGCAACTTTTACAATAGCCTGGGATTAGTTTTGATCTTGACTTGAAGGGTGGGCATGTACGACCTCTTGCGGGAGAGTCTTTTTATAAATTTGCTCATAAATATACCCAGGGGTTGCTGTTGGTTTTAGTTCTTATCTTTTATGATAGTATGTAGGTTATGAATGTAATTTTGCAAAGAAATATTAAAAAGACCTGTATAAATCCAAAAAAGTTACTGTATCTTCGTTTTCGGTAAATTTACGTAAATATGCTCAGAATTTGGAACTGATTTTATATCTTACCTGTTTCGATATTGTGTGAACTGTAATCATAATTTTACAAAATATGATAACATTATTTATGAGAAAAAACATGTAAAACTTGGTAAAATTTACGATTGTCTTGTAAAAGAGGCTCTGCAAGGGGATGTAAATAGTTATTTTCAACATCTTGTGGAAGGTACAGAAAATCTGTTAGAATTTTTTTTTCTTACATAGTGCACATTTACATATGTTCCTCTTTTTATTGGTGTGCTTTTTTTTTAAATTAGCTGACCTCTAAGTTTACCAGGCATGGGGTGCACCATATTGATTTTTTATCCCGTCCATTAAGGGTGTAAGAGTGCATGATTTACTTGTCAATGCATATAGTTCTATATTGTGAATATACGTACATGTAACAAGACAGTTTAACAACCTATATGTAACGAAAAGTGTCTAAAGAAAACGTAAGACCGATAAACAGACTTACCTTGAACCTGAGCGTTCCTACGGGCGGCTCTGCGTAAGGAATGCCGTAGAAAGAGTAGAAGACGTTCCCATTGACTGCTTGCTCCGTCACTCCTCTAATCGTACCAACCTCTGTTGTCACTGTAGGGGTCTCTCCCGTTGCAGATGCGCTAGCTTGCGTGCTGACGAGAGCTGCAACTGCAACACCCAAGAGCCGTTGCAACCACATTCTGCAAACTGGTGACGAAATGACTATTAAGGGACGTACATAATCAGTGATTGTAAATGATAAAAATTCCGTAAGGCCGCCACTAACGTGCAGACCTGTGCAGGCGTATATAACTTCACCAATGATACAAGTTCTTTTTTTCTTACTCAGGGAGTAAACCTACAAACTACTTTGTCGTTGTTGTTATTGGTGAGGGGGGGGGGGGAGGGGGGGAGGGCGGAGGGGTTTGAATGGAGGGGAAAGGTCTATGGAAGAGCTAAAAATGTCGGGAAAAGGGGGGTTTATGGGGTGTGAATGTAGGAAAGGTCTATGGAAGAGCCTAAAAAGGTCTGAAAAAGGTGTTGTGTTGAGTTAAAGATACAGGAATTTTAGGATAGGATATTTATGATTTATTTACTAGAATGGAAATGTAAAAACTAAATAATGTGCATGTTAACCAGTACAGAGAAATTATCACTAATAAATCATGGCGTATTTATTTTAATCTTCGTTGGTGAAACAACGCTCTATTTGACCGTAGATTTTAGCACGTTTTAATTTACGTCAAAATTTAGGAGTATAATGTTTATAACTTATGCTTGAGGGGAAAATCTTGCACGTGTCCCGAGTAAGCTGGAGATCGGATCACGCCTTGTTTTTATCCAGTTCTCTGGAGCAGCTATATTGCATTTAGAGACGAAGATCCGGCCAATAACTGGCTTGCTAATTGCAGCTCAAAAATAATAAACAAATAAGAAAGATTTTTAGTGGAGAAATGGCTGTTGTATTTCAGTGTTAACCATTATATAATTATTATTATTCAATTTTATCATTTTAAAGCTGAATGATATACGAGGTGCATATTCATTGATAGACGAAACTAAGCTTAGTTTAGTCTTACGTTACTTCTTTCATTTAGAACGGCCTTCCATGAATGATTTCTTAAATAATTTCTAATTCAGGACTCCCCTGCATATAATATAATATGGTTTGTAACCCCAAGTAAACGTACATGGGCAAACAAGGACGCCATCCCTGTCAGGAGAATCAGTCTCCTTCGGTATTCTTAGGCTCATCTAGACTATGACGATGAATGCATAACGAAACTCCAAAAGAAAGCGATAGACCTATACTTCTTAACGAAGAGAGAGAGAGAGAGAGAGAGTATATTCAAGATACTTCAAAGAAAGTGATAGACCTATACCTCTTAACGAAGAGAGAGAGAGAGAGAGAGAGAGAGAGAGAGAGAGAGAGAGAGAGAGAGAGTTTATTCAAGATACTTCAAAGAAAGTGATAGACCTATACTTCTTAAAGAAGAGAGAGAGAGAGAGAGAGAGAGAGAGAGAAATCTCTCTCTCTCTCTCTCTCTCTCTCAAGATATCAAGCAGTTTGTGTGGTGTTTACTCGAGGTAAACACCACACAGTAGTAATAATAATAAAATGAATAATAATAATCCTTTATCATTAATAAGATCCCTTCGGCCTTCTGGCAACCTCTCATTAGATAGCAACAGATGGAATGCGACACTTTGCAGGAGATGCAATACGAGTCCTCTGGGTCATGTTGTTGCGGTCACTTCGTCTGATCGGAGTGGTTTTCACCGTCCTTGACAGGAGGGAGAGACAGGGAAAACATCTTGGCAATTATTCACCTCTGGTGCAAAGCGATACCCTCATGAATGTACCATTGGCCAGTTGCGAGAGCTTTGCACCTCGTTTTAAGTCTGTGTATAACAGGACGCTCTTTATTATAAAGATTGGTGTCTTTCTCGTGCACTTGTGGTTTGCCTGACAAAAAAGCGATGTCTTATAGTTTTTTCTACCCATGAAATACCTCGTGTTTTTATTAAACATAACCAAGCAAAAAAATAGTGTTCCTATGAAGGGAGGTCCCAGAGATAAAAGCCAGACTATTATCTCTGGTAGATATAATTCATTACAGAGCCCACTGAGCAGCCAATGATTCAATCGCTTAGAAACTTATATGGCTGTGAATACCTCTTTGCGGTAACCAGTTGAAGGGGATAGGTGTGTGTGTGTGTGTGTGTGTGCGCGCGTTTGAAGCATCGAGTCACATGGCAAAGAATATGACCGGTAAATAGGACTGGAAGGAAACGGGCAGCGCATCCTTGGGTGGTTAGATAAATACAGCCTCACTGAGCAAGCATTGCAACCTGCCTCTCTCTCTCTCTCTCTCTCTCGCACGTAGCACATATTATGTACGTTTACTATGCTGATCATAGTGCCCGTTGGTCATGTGCCTTAAGACTGACTTCTTATGTTTACGTCATGCACAAACTTCGAGGTCATAATGTATTACGAATTTCTTAAGCTCAGTGGGTCTAGGTTTGGATACCAGGAGGCTTGTAGCTGTATGGGTCTAGTTTAGAATACCAAGAAGCTTGTAGCTCTATTGGTGTAGGTTAGAATACCAATAGATTTATAGCTCTTTGGGTCTAGGTTAGGGTACCAAGAAGTTTAATAGGTATAGATGTTCATACCAGAAGGCTTATAGATCTATTGGTCTAGGTTAGAATGTCTAGAGACTTGTAATTTTGTAGGTCTACAGGTCTAGGTTAGAATATCGAGAGATTTATACCTCTGTTGGTCTAGGTTAGAGAACCAAGAAGCTTAATATAGGTCTGTATGTCTAGATGTTCATACTAGAAGGCTTATAGATCTATGGGTCTAGGATAGACATACCTATACTCTGTTTTTTTCCATTGTCCATCCGCCTGTGGTGTTTGCGCATGGTAACACTGTGTCCCGGGCTTTAAATAACATCCTATTTCGAATGTTAACGGTGTAATTCGCATATAGTAAATTATTAAAACACTTTTCAGTTGCAAATGTACATCCAGATATCCTTTTATTTACTCTTTTTTTTTGGGTTAATCTGTCCATGCCGCCTGGTGTGTTTATGCATGGTAACACTGCGTCCCGGGCTTTAAATAACATCCTATTTCGAAATGTTAACGGTGTAATTCGCATACAGTAAATTATTAAAACACTTTCAGTTGCAATTACACCCAGATATCCTTTTATTTACCTAAAACTTAGACATAGCGTAACTATTTAAAGCGGGACGCAGTGTTACCATGGGCGACCACCACGGGTGGATGGACAGATGGAAAAAAATAGAGTATAGAGACTTGCTAGAATACCGAGAGGCTTACAGCTCTGTGAGTCCAGGTTAGAATACCGAGAGGCTTACAGCTCTGTGAGTCCAGGTTAGAATACCAAGAGGTAACAACAGAGTAAAAACAATCCCCGGTAAAAACTAGTTACTTGAGCGGCAGCTCCAGCGCTGACATAGGAATTTATTTTTCCCTTAGTACCCTTTTTTTTTCTTTTTTTTTCTTTTTTGCTGTTGCTGAGGTCGATGAAATTTGTTTATGTGGAGGCAGGCAACGCTCAAAACAGGTTTTCTCAACCTTGGCAGGTTTAAGAATTATCGTGTTCCACTCTTCTGCAGATAGTTTTATTATTATTATTATTTTTGCATCATCTCATGATAACGAGATATTGTCATATAAAAATATCGCAGATGTATTATATATATATATATATATATATATATATATATATACTAACACTGTATATAATATATATATATGTATGTGTATATATATATATTTATATATATATGTATATATATATATATATCTATATATATATATATATATAATATAGAGAGAGAGGAGAGAGAGAGAGAGAGAGAGAGAGAGAGAGCCACCAATCTTTTCCTGTTTTTTTTACTATCATATAACTTCTGGGTGAAAACAAAAAGATAAATTCTTCAACTACCCGAAGTTCCATATACCATTTTGATTCATTCTTATATATACCTTGTTTTCAATCTTAGAGATGATTATTATTCTAAAATCATTTACATTGAAGCTTCCACCTTCCAAATCACTTTGTCTTATATAAAGACTTTCGATAGATCACAAATTTTCACTTTTGGTCACCGTTTTTTCAGTCTGTAACAAATGTTTATTATTATAATTTTATTCTCTTAATCATTTTCATCAACGAAACGTATATACGATTCACAGCGTGTTCCTGTTGAAAATATATATATATATATATATATATATATATATATATATATATATATATATATATATACCTATATATATATATATATATTTGCGGGATTTAAAGTGTCCTACCAAAGTCCTCCAATACTTCCCATGTCAAGAATATAAACTCTTGCCTCTTGAAACACTTTTTGCAATTTTTAAAATGGTCTAAACAATAAAATAAATGCCTCTTTCTTTATCTCTCATACATGAACATGCAGTTGAATGCTGCTTATATATATATATATATATATATATATATATATATATATATATATATGTCTACATATATCTTTATATATATATATATATATATATATATATATATATATATAATTTATATGTCGGTGCGAGGTGAAGGATAATCCTTCATGCCCATTATATGTACTTTTATTGTAGTCGCGACGTTTCGAGACATAAAAGACCCATTTTCAAGCTGAAGAAAGATAAAACACAAGTTTGAATCACTCGGCAGCACAAACACGAGAGAGATACCCAAAGAGTAATATCTTCCACCCAGAGCAACAGCCACAGCCTTGACTGACGCCACACGACCCACCACCACAAGTCCTCAGCAGCGACTGAGCTGCGGTCGGCTACAGCTGATGATATACAGCTAGCTTTCTAAATAAGCGTTGGCAACAATTGTGTATATATATATATATATATATATATATATATATATATATATATATATATATATACCCAGGAGCGCGCTGTCTGACCAACTCCCTGTATTAAGAGTCTATAGAGTGACTCTAGACCGAGGTCGACTGGAAGAACGTACCAGACAAAACAATTCAGCGAAGCAATCCATGACTAGGCATTAAAAGGGACGTGGACCTTACATAACGCCTTTAGGGACACACCCCCCCCCCCCCCCGCCCCGTAATTTTTTTCATGGCATACAAAGGAGATCACTCCTTGGAGGAGATACGAGACTGAAGTTGGCTGGAAGAACGTTCCAGACGAAACAATCCAGCGAAACAATCCAGCACTAGGCATTAAAAATGGACGTGGACCTTACATAATGCCCTTAGGGACACCATCCCCCCATCGATTTTTTTATGTTATACAAAGGAGATCACTCCTTGGAGAAGATACGAGACCGAATTTGGCGGGAAGAACGTTCCAGACGAAACCATCCAGCGAAGCTTTCCAGGACTAGGCATTGAAATGGACGTGGACCCCCCCCCCCCTCCCTGATTTTTTTTATATGGTATATAAAGGAGATCACTCCTTGGAGTAGATACGATGCGGTTGGTATGTGAGCTGAAATGGTAGTACTACTGATGCAGGTTCCACTTTCGCACGTTTAGTTTTTCGTAAAAAGAAAACTATTGAGGTGGCTATTTTGGTCTCAGTGGCGTGGTCGGTGTGGTGTTGGCGTACTACCATTGGTTGCCGCGAGTTCGATTCTCGGACATTCCATTGCGGTGTGAGAGATGTGTGTATTTCTGGTGATAGCAATTCACTCTCGATGTGGTTCGGAAGTCACGTACAGCCGTTGGTCCCGATGCTGATTAACAACTGGTTCCATGCAACGTAAAAACACCAAACAAACAAGAAAAAAACATAGCAGCATTTTTTACTTGTTTAGTACTAGTACTACTACTGTTATTACTATTAGTAATAGTAATAAAGGATATTTTTTATTTACTCTTTTTAGAATCTCTACGTTTTGACTTTTTTATTTATTTATATTATCTATTTTTTTTTATTTTGCTCATGTACATTTCGGATAAAATCGCAGTTGTCTTCGTCCATATAATTAGTTTTAGGAGAGATCTACTCTTGTTAGAGAGAGAGAGAGAGAGAGAGAGAGAGAGAGAGAGAGAGAGAGAGAGAGAGAGCATAATGCAATTAATCTCATTCCAGTTGTTACCCCGATAATATTTTTACCTTGTCACTTTTCACGATCACAGTAATAATGGGGAGAAGTGTACCTATTATGGGAAAACTCCGCCCACTTTACTTCTGCGTGGGGTAAATAACCTTCTGCCATTTTGAAGTAGTTAAAATTCGTAGCCAAGCCCTCGATCTCCAAATCTATTTCTATTTTCCCATTCTGTCTTCGAGGACCGTTAGGAGAAAGGCGGACAGGTCATGCCTCTGTTGGTATAAAGGCGATTGGGATACCTACTCGTACTACCTCAAATGGTTTTGGGTTCAATGAACTTCAGGCACACAGTTATTGTCTAATTACGCAGTAACGGAAAACTTGTTTGTTGGGATATGCTGTGATCGAATAACGTTCTTTTGTAGAAAGCTTGGTTAGGTGAAGAGCTGCAGCCCAATGCAATACCGAACAGTCGGTTTCGAATTTGAAACAAGTTGCCATAGTTCAGAGGAGTTTATAGCGTTCCCACGAGTCGCTGAAGGAGCCTAAATGCTATTTGCTAGGTCCCATCACTGATTCCAACCGTGAAGGAATAGTACCAGTCTATTTGGGTGACCGAAGAAAAACGACCTGTATAGGTCTAGCGCACTTTTTCCTAGGCTGGCTGGAAGCCGGAGCCTTTTAGAACTATATATATATATATATATATATATATATATATATACACAGTATATATATGTAAATATATACATACATATATATATGTATATATATATATATATATATGTGTATGTATATATCAAATATACTTGATAAGGGTGGAGGTTAGTCCACCGAAATATAGTCCTCAAGCTTTAAACCCAGAGTTTTTAATGGGCCTTTTTATACTTGGGACGTATCCTGTTTTAGCAGAAGAATTTATGTACATATATATGTCTGCATAGTATAATCCAGCAGTCACTTTTATCAGATATGTTTAAACTTGTAATAGCCACAGTTCATTGAAGCTCTGGCCGTTTATTCTCATTCTAAATCTTTATACAAATTTTTTGTAAGTTCGTGTCGAGATGTCGAGAGAAATATCCGGTAATAGCTGAAAGCCAAAGGCGACTTCCATCTCAGCTGGTGTATGACAGCCAGGGACGGGTTTAGTTCCATGCGACTAGGCTCAAGGCAATCCACTTCGCTAAATCAGAGAGATTTATTTACCCACATATGGCCACAAGGCCTTAATCATTACATTTCAGCCATGGCCACCCTGCCTGATGAGAGCGGTGGTGCCTCTGATGTTCCAGGAAACTGGAAAGTCGGGTTCTGCTTTAGAAAACGTTAGTTATTATTTTACTTTCAGAAATATTTCCTTCTGAGAAGTATTAGGAGACAAAATTCTACACAGTCGTCGTGTTAGAAACGCTGGCACCTGAATATGCATTTTTTTTAAAAATGATTCATAGGCCTATAAGACGCATTTTTAAAAAAATGCTTCCTAGGCCTATAAGGCTGCTCTCTGGATATCTCGCTTGCTTGCATGCACAGAAATCACTGCTCGAATTACTGTGAACTACTCTCTAATCGTTCTGAAACACTTCAAGAAGCACTATTATTAGGTTATCTTGAGGATTTAAAAGTTTTTTTTTTTTTTTAATACAGTACTATAATCAGGAAATGTAAAAAAGGACGCACATGAACCAGCAACATAAAAATATTGTTTATAAAAGCCAAGAATGGAGGCAAAGGAGAATCATTACTCAGGGAATAAAGCAACACGTCTAGGAAGGTTCGAAAACATCTTTATTGACAACGAATTCCTGAATGATATCCCCGTGAAAACTGAAAAAAAAGAAGACATTGTACGTATTCAGCCCGAGACATCTTTAGGCTGAGTGCAACATTCACTCACCTAGCCGAGCGGAAAACGAGGGCATTCTTATAAAAATTAGGCACAAAACAGGACAATACGAATATATCTGAGACCCGCTTGGTGTATTGTAATCGCACTTAAGATATATATATATATATATATATATATATATATATATATATATATATATATATATATATACTGAGTTTGTAAGAAGATATAAACCGAAAAAATCACCATAAGAATGCATGTATATAGCATGTATATACTTATACGTACACAAAAGTCATCCTCCTTCATAAAGAATTAAGCATAATGTATAACCTATAACCTGAAAAGTTGTGGAATCACTGAGTTTTGAAGTATCGTCTTATTCCACTCGAGAATGAAGATCATAGGTACATATATATATGTGGGAAACAAGGAGGTAATGAAAGAGTTCAGAAGTTTGACGGGTGCTTCATAGGACCAGCCACCGAACAAGCAAATTTGGAGATGGGGTGCCTTAGCTGGTGCCACGAGAGAAAGAGGAGAATTTCTTTTAAAACAAGACGAAAGATCTCAGAACTCAATGTTGCATTTTGAATAAGTATATATATATATATATATATATATATATATATATATATGATATAAACCATTCTAGAGGGTTTATAAAGAACTCCCCAAAAAATCCTGAATTCCCTTCAAGACTCCATGAGGTGTGTCAACGGTCATCGTCTCTCAGGTTGAGAAGAGCGTCATCTCCCCCAACCGTCACCCCCAAAAGTTCGTTGGTCCCTAGCGTCACCTAGATTGGGACTCATTGGTCAATAGACCTAAGGAGATGTGCCAGACCCAATCACAGCCTAGAAGGAAAAATATCGGGGCGTTTGTGGGGTATGGGAGGAGAGAAGGGGCAGTTGAGGAAACCAGCTTAAGGGGCATTTAGCCGTCGGTCAAGAAATGAGGTGGACGTGTAGTTCCCCCTCGTTGCCTCTGCCGGTTTCCTCGTTCAATCCCGCCGGTACTATAGATATTAAGTTCAACTTCACTCGGGCCCTTGTGTAAATTCATTAGAATATAAGACCGGTGTTAAATTAATCACTGAGCGATGGATTTCTGCATGACCCACAGTAACTTAAGAGACCCACGCGACCCAGGTCGGGGTCATAATTTTGGTGTCAGGTGCGGGGTACGCTACGAAGCGCTAATTAACATTAAATATAGCGATTGTGGGTCTTGCTAGGTGCAGATTCGGTGACTAATTGTTCAGTGTCTTTATGATCGGAAAATACACGACGGAGCAGTCATATGACACAATAACACCAAAGGGCCGACGTCGAAGTGATAGCAATATTGAGGGGGGAGTGTGAGCTGTAAGCTTCGTCTGGTTTAGACCAAGCTGTTAGAAGTTAGAATGATCGTAGAGTAAGAGAGGCTGACAGCCGTCGGATGGCGGCTGACGACAGCAAGGGAGTGTATAGCGAACCACTCCTCCCCTCCCCTCAAGAGGAAGGGGAAGGCGACGTTGGAGAGACGGAGGAGGAAAAGAAAGGGAAAAAGGGAAAACAAGGAAGGATCAGCTTTGCTGGGTATCCTTCCTGGCCTTGGCGAAAGGGGGAGAGACCCGATGGGGAGGACCGATTGAGGAGTGAGTGGTAGCCAGAGAGTGAGTAGTTAAGATAGACCCGAAAATCATTAGTGAATAACTTGTTCAAGTTAACAGTTTTGAGGAGGGATCTTTGTTTGAAGAATTTAAAAAAACACAGTCTGGGTGTTCGTTTGGGAAAAAATTTTGGGCCAAACCCGCTTTGAAAACCAAGTTTTTTTTTTTTTTTTTTTTTTTTTTGAGGTGTGGAAAAATTTGGGCAACAAAACCCAGAACCCATTGTTCATGTGAAACAATTCGTGAAAGTTTGAAAAAAAGTTTTTTTTTTATTTTTTTTTTTTTTTCTTTTTTTTTTTTTTTTCAGTTTTTTTTTTTCTTTTTCGTTTTTATTCACTGCTTAGCTCTTTAACAAACTTTTTTGTAAATATATTATCAAAAGGCTTTGTGATTAGTTTATTGTCTGTTATGTGTTATTAGAATATGTCCTTTTGATTTGAATTTTAAGGTTTTTCAAGTAATTTGTCTGAGAAATTTTGTGGAATCAGGAATAACGTAAACAATCAACTAGTGATTTGTCGATTCTTTTTTTTAATCAGATTTGTGTTACTTGAACCCTTTAGTGATTCAAACGAGAGTGCAGTTTAAGTAATTTAATTACAAATTGTTCTCATTAGAGTCAATGAATAGTAAGCAGCTCACTGATATTGCTTGCCATGAATGTTTGTTGGAAATTGTTGATGTTTTTTTATTTTTATTTTGTTCATTTTAATTGTTGGTTTTCAAGTCCTCGAGGGTAGGAGACCAAAACCCGGCCCCCTCTAGAGTCTCTCCTCAATAGCCAAAGTGGTTGTCAGAGAACACCACCAATAGCGTTTAATGTTGAATTTATTGTTATTATTAGTAGTTACCTGGGTGCTGACTTCTTTGAGATTCTCGTAGTTAAACCAGATTGTTATTCTTTTCAAGTACTGATGATACGAGTCCATTTTTTGTTTTTGTTAAGGGTTTTAAGATCACTGGTCAATGGCCCGGGTTTAGGGTAAAAAAAAAAAAAAAATATTAAATAAATAAATAAAATAAAATAAATAAAAAATAAATAAAATAAAAATAATAAATAAATAAAATAAAATAAGATAAAATAAAATAATGATAATTTTAGTCAAGTAATAATACAGAAGCTAATGCCATTACCAAGGATAATGCCTATCCATTGCCCTCGATCGAAGTGCTTTTGCTTAAAGTAAAGGGGAGTAAGTTTTTCGCCTCATTGGATCCCAAGTCAGGCTTGCCTTGATGATGAAAGTAAAGAGAAAACGGCCTTTATAGCAAATAATCGGCTGTATGAATATAATTTCCTTCCCTTCAGGTTAAATATGTTCCAGCTCATTTTTCACGAGTAATGATACGCGTTTTAGCCTCTATAATTAAGTTTTTGTATATTTAGATGATATCATTGTAGTTGGCGCTACTGTAGAGGAGCATGAAGGTAACCTGATACAAGTTTTGGAAGCATTAAAGCGTCATGGGATGAATATAAATTTAGAAAAATGTAAGTTTTTCCAGGCCGAAGTAGAATTTTTGGGGCACCTAGTAACTTCTGAAGGCCTTAAGCCTTGTGCCGATAAAGTTGTAGCAATTAAAGAATTTCCACGACCAAAACATCCGAACGATGTAGCCAGCTTCCTCGGACTCGCGGGTTACTGTCGGAAGTTCATTAGCAATTTTGGACAGATAGCGAGACCGTTAGATGCATGAAGGAAGCAACCTGATTTCCAATGGGGTGAGAAAGAGGAAGAAGCTTTTCAGAAATTAAAAGATGTCCTAATGAGCGACGAACTCTTGGCTTATCCGAGGTTCGATCGTCCTTTTTTTAGTGACCACAGACGCAGGTGATATTGTGATAGGAGGAGTAATCAGCCAGATTGACGATGAAGGTAATGAAAGACCAGTTTGTTTTGCATCACGAGCATTAAAAGGGGCAGAGAATAATTATAGTACCTTCGATCGAGAGGCTTTGGCGATCTTATGGTTGCTGGAGAGACACCGTTATTTTTTGCTGGGACACAGGATAGATTTTCACAGATCATCAGCTATTAACGTACCTGCTGAAGAAGAACGAGATTACAAATCGCCAGGCTCGATGGATCGAGCGAATTTTAGAGTTTGACATCATAAAGATTCAATATATCCCAGGTAAGGTAATAGGATGGCGGATGCTCTCTCCAGGAACATCATAAGAGTAACAACTCGTGCTACAGGGCGCAGGGAAGAACGACAAAAGAAACCTCGTGACGTTGGTGGCTCAGGCACTGCAGGCAATAGTGCCAGCAACGTTGCGACGGTACCGAACAATGACAGTCAATCGAACGTAAGCACGACGCACAGAAAACGGGAATCTCGCTTGCACTCTCATTTGAATGGGAGTGGCCGAGGCGGTAGCTGTTTGAATTCAGGTGGAACTCCGTCCGGGGGATTCCAGAATAAATGCCCGGAGAATGAAAGTGTGGTTGATTTTTGTTATTTGAGTGTGCGAGTGTTGGTTGGAAGTCAGGGTCTGAAGCCTGGATTATCCAGATCAAGGCTTGTGTGAAAGGTGAGAGCAACGAGTTCCCGAATTTTGTGCATTTGTCAAAGGACGCATTCTTCATTGAGGAAGACGTCTTGTTGTGTAAAAATGAAAAAAGGGCCGCTGATATCAGAGCCCAAGTCGTTCTTCCTCGAGCCTTAGTAGAGAGAGCTATACACATGATTCATGTTAGCCCTTATACTGGACATGTAGGCATAGAAAGATCTCTTAGAAGAGCCCGTGAGCACTTCTTTTGGGTTGGCATACGTAGAGACATAACTTTGTAAGTAACTATCGTGTGTGTAATACGATTGAAAAACGACCTGTTAAGTTTGTTTTTTTTTTTATTGAAAGAACCATCCATTTTATTTATGTAAATCCTTATTCCAGGCATGGCATACAACCATAGAACAGTCTCTTATCAGGGCACTCGAAGTGGTACTTTTTATACTCTATCGTGAGCATTAAATGTGGTGAGACCACTTCCTGCGGCGCCAGGGCAATACAAGTATTATGGCGAGTTCGTGGATGCCTATACACGCTCCCACCCATGGGTAGGATGGTGGATAAAACCTGCCTGTTGGAGACCATATCATGTGGAAGAAAATCGAAACACCTGTCGCACACCGTACGTCAAGACATTTGGTGTACCACACCAACCAACCAGTATCCCCGTACCCGAGGTTGGCCGGGTATCTGGGAGGCGAGCCAGTGAAATACACAGGAGCGCAGGTGGGCGTTGAGGGCACAAGACCGAGCTCCCGGGCCTATGTCATAAGTAAATGCTATGGCAAAGTAAATGAAAGGGGTCAGCGATCAGTCTGTAAATGCCAACCCACGTCTTTGCCTAGGATTCAGAATCATACCAGTTGTTTTATTTATTTTTTTTTAAATTTTATTTCTTGATATCTCGACCAGTTTGTAATGTGTCACGAATTTATGTTTTTTTTTATTTAAATTGACCAAATTATTTTGAGAACAAATGTTATTACCTGTGGATCATATTCTTGTATGTAATTTTGTTTTGTTGTGGTTGTGTT
This sequence comes from Macrobrachium nipponense, assembly GCF_015104395.2. NCBI lineage: Eukaryota > Metazoa > Arthropoda > Malacostraca > Decapoda > Palaemonidae > Macrobrachium > Macrobrachium nipponense. The sequence continues at coordinate 15,728,270 of NC_061098.1, read as the reverse complement.
GCTTATGTACGTTATTTTATTATTTTGATTTACTGTTTTTTATTTGTGTTGAATTTGCCGCAACCCCGATTCCATCCTATTTTATAATTCATAAATTACACTAATGCTTGTAAAGTTTTTTTTTTAAGGTTTTCACATACGATGAAATTTTTGTTTGTGCCTGAATTTCCATATTTATTTCCATGGTTCTTTAGTTATTTATTTTTATTTTCATGTGAGAGTAGTAAATGTACATTGACGTTCCAGGAGGATTCTTTTATTTTCGTGAAATTCCACTGCATTATTTTTGTTCTGTGTATGTTTAAATTATGTTTTTGTTATTTTGAGAAGTTTTAATAGATTGACGTGATGCATTGTGATAAAAATAGATGCCGTGTGTCGCGATTGCCAAGTGCAGCGGCTAAATGTGTGAGATTTTCTGTCTTTTTGTTTGGTCTGTTCCAGGAAAAAGTGATTGTTCCTAATTTTTTGTAAAGATCTTATGTGTTGTAAGACGTATTCAATTTACTTGTAACCTTTGGTTTGTACACACGTCAAATGGCCCCCAGTAACTAAGATAGATAATTTTAATTTAGATAAATCAGTACCGTGAGGGAGGAGACTCGAGGTGGGACAAGGCAAGGACTGCAGCTTTGCGAGGACGCAAAGGAATTTGGGGAGGGAGTGATAAACCATTCTAGAGTGTTTATAAAGAACTCCCCAAAAAATCCTGAATTCCCCTCAAGACTCCTTGAGGTGTCAACGGTCATCCTCTCTCAGGTTGAGAAGAGCGTCATCTCCCCCAACCGTCACCCCCCAAAAGTTCGTTGGTCCCTAGCGTCACCTAGATTGGCACTCATTGGTCAATAGACCTAAGGAGAGGTGCCAGACCCAATCACAGCCTAGAAGGAAAATATCGGGGGGGTTGTGGGGTATGGGAGGAGAGAGGAAACCAAGGCGTCCCCTTGAAGGGGCAGTTAGTCGTCGGTCAAGAAATGAGGTGGACGTGTAGTTCCCCCTCGTTGCCTCTGCCGGTTTCCTCGTTCGGTCTCAATCCCGCCGGTACTATAGATATTAAGTTCAATTTCACTCGGGCCCTTGTGTAAATTCATTAGAATATAAGACCGGTGTTAAATTAATCACTGAGCGTTTGATTTCTGCATGACCCATCTGTTACAATTCAGACTTCAAACCCTTCTCTCGTATCAGGTCCGGATGGAGGAGGCGGTTGAGTTCTGTCGGGAGTGAGTTGGCGAAGTCACGCTCCTGCGAATCAAGTACACACACGTCAATAAAAAAAACGAACGATAAAATGATTTCCTTGAATATATATAATTTTCAATGTGAAACAGATTCGTTTCCAAGCAGATGATACTTAGAATTAGTTGGGAATGACACTATCGCATACCTATCACGGAGAAATGCCCTTTGGGCCGTGATAGTATAGTCATATTACCTATTATATCCCATCGTTATAACTTTCAGATGAACTCCAAAATATTGTTTGGAAGCTTGAATTCTAAGTCAGTGGCCCCTTTAATAATAATAATAATAATAATAATAATAATAATAATAATAATAATAATAATGATAATATGAGGCATTATTCAGAACTACTTATAAGTTGTCAACCTGCTTGTGATCTGTATGCGATAAGTCTGTGGATATTATACTTTAATGAATACGCACCCTAACCAACAAGTAGACAAAGAATAGAATATAACAATTTAGGCCGAAGGACAAGCGCTGCCACCTATGAGGTTATCCAGATGGAAGAGAGAGAGAAATAGAACATGAACGGAGGTACAGTAAAAAAGGAACGAAAGGGCTGCAGCTAGGGGCCGTAAGAACGCCGCAAAGGACCACCTTGATTAAACAGACAAATTAATAAAAATACAACTATACTACCTTTTCCCTGACGTCACAAGTCATCCGTGGCCGAGGCAAGAGCTTCAGGAAGCTGAAGTCGTTGGGGTCTGTTGCGTGCCATCGGAATTCTAAGGAGTCGTCTGGGGTTGGATTCCTGTGTGGGATTCGTGGGCATATCAGTCACAGGAGAACTTTGCTCAGCGGCAATTTATAGCCAGGAACGACGATAAATAAATATCGTGTCAGTGTCAAAGAATGCTGTTCTTTCATTAATATCTCGTTTAATGGCTCACGAATGGATGGTATGACCACAACTAGCAAGGAATTATGTATTAGATGGCTCCCGAGGAGGAGAAAAGCATCCTAAATAAACAAATGAAGACAGGATATTATATTACTAATACTAATTGCGGCTGAAGTGCAAGCTATTGCTTTTTAAAAGAGTTGCAAGTTACTTAGAGTTAGATTTGCGTTTAATTTCGTATTGTTCTACAATCTGAAGACATTAGTCGGGGCTACTTTGGCTTGCTAACTACGCGTTACTTCAAAGGTGCTAGTACTAAACATGGCGGAAGCTGCTTGGAACGTCGTGTTTATAGTACTAGCCCCCCGGGGATCAAAGTAATATATACACCCATTTCAACAGATTATATTAACGTATATTATAATAATATTAATGATCCCTGAGGGGCTAGTACTAAATAAGGCGTCCCATTGAGCTCCCGCCATGTTTATTAGTACTAGCACCTGCGAGGTGACACGTCGCTAGCAAGCCCAAAGTATAGCACCGGGTACTCCATCCTCTTTCAATAGGATACGCCTTAGGAAGGTATATGTACTTCCTGCTGGTAGCTGCGAGGACAAGACTAGTCATCTCAGCGCATTACTGAATCAAGGACATGATAAACCCAAAACAATACTGCACATCCAAACGGCATACAAATTGCCCCTGTGCTAGGAAAGACTACTTATTTACACGTATGCAGATTTGTATGCGTGCGTGCTTATATAGCCCACAAATATATATAATATATTATATATATATATATATATATATATATATAGAGAGAGAGAGAGAGGAGATGAGAGGAAGAGAGAGAGACGAGAGAGAGAGAGAGAGAGGTCTTCATTATTTACCCGGTAGTAGCGAAGTTTGTCCAGAGGCTGAGCATGGCCTCCCTCAGACGAAGGTCCTTTTCGGCCGTGATATCAGTCGGGTTATCTGATGGCGGCTCGAAGGGCTGGAGGAGGGGACCACCCCTGAAGAGGTAGTACAAGTCGTCCCCGTGGGCTACCCCTGCGAGATTTATATGGTTAGATTGCTGGGTACGCGCTAAGATAAAAAAAAAATTAAATAAAAAATACCACACACAGGCGGGTGCGCACAGCCTTAAGGCTGAGCCTCAAAAGTAAAGGTATATATATATATATATATATATACTATATATATATATATATATATTATATATATATATATATATATATATATATATATATATATATATATATATAAATGTCACTTAATTTAAATGTAAATTAACTGATAAGAATAATTACTCAAGGCATCTCTCTTCTCTCTATTCATGGTGCAGCAAACTGGGTAAGCAGACATGTAGTACTATCCGCTTATTCACACCACTATAGAAATATTAGAAAAAAGTTTTTGGCTCTATAAAAAGAGCCGAAATATAGTATAGAATGCTGAAAGATTCCATTACCAGGAAAAGGAACGGGAGAAATGATTAAAAAAACATGAGAAATGATAATGAACCACGATATTGAGGGTCCGTTTATAGGAAAAGCCGACTTGGAAAATGAGTCTAGTAACTACTACTTTCAATGTCAGTCAACAAAACTACGTTTTTCTTCGCTAGGGACACGTGTTTCCTAGTGATGTTGTTTTTATCCGTGTTTCTCAGATGAGTGACAGGTAAAAACGGTGGTTTACAATGATATCTATAGGCGGAAATAAACGTTGATGCCATGCCAGTAATTTATTCTTAGACATAAGAGTACATAAATTAGTACTAGCCAGAGTTAACAAAGATGTAAGAACATCATAATGGAAACACCATTCCTCCATATATCTGTCAGTGACACTGTTCAATTTATATAGTAATTTATGGATATAGTTTGTGACTATATATACCAAGGTATTCTAACAGGTCAAATGTTTGGCCAAAACTCGAAAGACGAAGGAACTCCTTAGCCTAATTGAGGCCTCATTCCATGGGCCAAAAGTATAGAATTGTTGAAAAGAGCGGAAGTTTGGTTTTATTAAATATTGGCAATAGACGATTCGTAGTCTGCTAGCTGAGATGGCATGAAATAAATCAAATACGTTAATAGCATTAAAAAATTGAAAATTAAAACAAAAAGCAGCATACTTTAGTGGTGTCTACGTTTGGTTCCACTACTCCAAATCTGCAAATAGTCCCGAGTGATGCGTCAGAGTAATATGTTTCTCTAAATTAAAAAGAATATAGAAATTTTATAGACTTGGTATTTGGACTAGGCCTAGGCTTCTACGTAGGCTACAGAGTCATTGTGGTACGTGCGGAAACTATTCTTATTCATGTAGTATCTGATTATGAATTACATTCATATATCCCCCTAGGCCAGTCGCATATGGAATTACATTATGTAATCGACCCAGTCCCTTAAATATACGTCAGATAGAACAAACAATATGGTTGAATAGTACGCGTGACTTTAACGTAGGTTTACAATACAAGTCAACACGATTTGCAGTTTCATAGAAAACGTCGAAGAAACTCCAATCTAAGACTAGGGTATACTATGGTATCTCCGATGGAAACTGATTATAACTGAATTATGTCGTTTTAACTTAAGTTACTGTTTGTAATATAACGTTTTTATGAAGTAGAGCGCAAAGTTTGCCGTTTGATAGTTTTTATGAGACAACTCACTTTTGAAGAGGAAATAGTTCAATGGCTTTTGCTTGTTGATAAATCCGAGTCAGTGATGGCAACGTGTACTAATGTTAAAACAACTATTTTTGCCGTTTCTTGCATCAGATTGAAAAGAACATTGTTATAATGGGTTATTGAACCGTTAATCGAATTGCACATAGACGTCGTATTTCCTTGTGTTAAATTACGGTAGCGGAGGTGTAAATGAAATAGAACTGACTTTATGCAAACTCTTCTTGTTCCCTAACTAAAATGAATAGCCTATCGCACGTGGATGCAGTTTTAAACCAACGGACCATATATATATTTCAAGAGAAGTAACTGCTTTTCGTATTTGGATTAAACAAGCCAAATAAAAATGTAATATCAAACCAGCTTGGTCAGCGACAGCAATGGCTGGAATCAAGATGATTGAGTGCGCTTAACTATAGTGGCAATGAAAACCGTGTAGGCTATAGTGACAAAACTTTGCTGTCGATAAGCTTTATAAGTGATGAACACTACCAGTTTTAAGGGAGATCCGGATTATAGTGTTTGCTGTAAGTCAGCAGAAGACATTTTATGTTCCTTTCGAAATACCAGCCCAGCATTAGGTCGCATCTTGATCGCTCAGGGAGAAGATAATAAACGAGTGGGTGAGTGTTCCTATTTAATTTGTCAACATGTATCATTTGTTCCTGAAAAGTCATTTTTCCCAGTTTTTTAAATAAGAGGATTTGTGTTACATTTTTATATACGCATATTTATGCATTGAAATTTGTCTCTCTTATGCCCTGCGCTATTTAGTGCGTTGTTTTTTTTTTATAGATTTGCAACACTGGGTGCTACTTTGGCTTTGTTATTTGCGTGTCACCTGCTCTGAGTTGCTAGTACTAAACCAGAGCCTAAACTTGGCAGAAGCTCCTATGGACGCCGTGTTGAATGCTAGATATCGTACATTAATATAATTTATCGACCATACATTGTAGAAATAGGTCTATATATACTTTGATCCTTGATGGGCTAGTACTATGTACAGAAATCTATCCAATATAAGGAGTCCATTAGGCAGCAAAATGGGTAGAAAGTAGCCAATTTGGTGTTTTTGTTGGCTCCTTGTTATATATATATATATATATATATATATATATATATATATATATATATATATATATATATATATATATATATATAGTGTGTGTGTGGATATAAGGAATGTACCCAGTTCTCATCATTGATCATTTATCGTCTCATTAAACGAAAAGTTATTAAGCCAAAACTTACTATGGACACTTTTGGACTCTGAAAATGTGAAGTAGGCTACTTACAGCTGCCCGCCCGGGATGTTTGAATTGAGCACGCGCGTAACGGACATCTGTCCGTGATGTAGCAGTTCGTATCTGTACACGGACACGCCCTTCTGCCTGGCGTGCAAGTCGGAGAACAGGTCGTGACAAATCTTGAAGTGGCGATCTCCCATCATCTGCCAAAAGAAAAGTTGCTGTTGATGTTGATATATACATATATACACGTATATATATATATAATATATATATATATATATATATATATATATATATATACTTTGTTATAGGTTGATTCTTGTGACCTATAGCTATCAAGACATTATTGAAGTCCTTTGCTGTTTTATTTATTTATTTATTTATTTATTTTTTAGTAATTTAATTAAGTTCGTGAATCTTCATATCACTTACTACGATAGTAAATAGTACGTCGATGTTAAGTTTGCATTACGACTAAAGTAGATTCACATCAACCGTACGGCTGATGTCTATATAGGCCAGTCCCTTACGACGCTCCTGATTGGCTGTTGATAAGCCAATCACAGGGCTGGAAACTCTGTCTCTCTCTCGAGAGAGAGTTCACACAGGCAGGATGTATGTTCCACGTCTCCTGTGGGATACGTTATCGTCTCTTACGACACTCCTGATTGGCTGTTGATAAGCCAATCACAGGGCTGGAAACTCTGTCTCTCTCTCTCGAGAGAGAGTTCACACAGGCAGGATGTATGTTCCACCTCTCCTGTGGGATACGTTATCGTCTCTTACGACACTCCTGATTGGCTGCTGATAAGCCAATCACAGGGCTGGAAACTCAGTCTCGCTTGAGAGTTCACGTAGGCAGGATGTATGTTCCACCTCTCCTGCTGAGGAGGAATATACATCCTGCCTATGTGAACTCTCTCTCGAGAGAGACTGTGAGTTTCCAGCCATGTGATTGGCTTATCAACAGCCAATCAGGAGCGTCGTAAGGGACTGGCCTAGACATCAGATGCACGGGTGATGTGAATCTACTATAGTAAGTAGCGTAATGGTAAGAAAGATAACAAATGCTAAGGTTATTCCAATTCTATAAAGGACACTAGATGTGATGGTAAATGATGACTACTTAATTTATCATTTCTATAGCAAGCCAAATAAAAATAGTACCAGATCTGGCCAGGGCTTGGTGTAGTACACAGGATTCAGAGAGTACTCTGTTCATACTGAGCGTACTTTAGCAAGCCAAATAAAAATAGTACCAGATTTGCTAGTGCTTGGTGTAGTACGCGGGATTCACAGAGTACTCCGTTAATCCTAAATGTACTAAGACCAATAAAAAAATCCCTCACTTACCTTCGTTAATCCGTCTACGTGCTCGGCATCTACAACAACTCCTCCTAGGTAGAATTTGTAGATCTCTCTCGTTAGCACTTCGGGTTCGCTATCCTCCACTGATAGACCAAGGCTGTAGGGACCATTTTCCCCAAAGTTATTCAGCAGAGCTGGTAAAAGGTCTGGTCGGCTAAACAGAGCTGAGGAGGAAACACATCTTTAGATATTTATGATCGCTTACCGGAGAACACAATGAAATAAAATGGAATACAGGATTCAGGCCCAAAGCCAAGCGCTGGGACTGTGAGAGGTTATTAAGAGCTGAAATGGAAAATGACGTTCCAAATTGGTTTTCATTCCATGCACATTCAAACTGATCTCCAACTGTATGCAGCTGTATAAAACTGTATAACTTCCACATATCTTCAGGCTAGTACTGCTCACATTGGACTTTAGATTAATGTTACTTCCTGCATAGTTAATATTCAGGGCATCTTCAGTCAGGGACAAGCTAGAATTATGTCAGAGCCAGTGTATACAAGGAAGTCGTGTGACTTCGATACTATTGTTTAGCAAAAACTGTTTTAACCATCTTGCTAGATCCTGATACCAATGCATTTTTATCTGTTTACTTATTTTTTTAATTCATTTTGCTCTTTTTTTTTGTTTTTGTTTAGCTAAGTGGGTCTCTCATTTCTGTATTTTCCTTTACAGGAAGAGGAGGTCCACTTATAAAAAAATATTAGATAAATAGATAAAAATGTATTGAAATTCATGGAGAATAGTAATTAAGCAAAACATTTACTCCATACTGGTGCTTCTGCTGTTCAACAAGTCAGGCTGCTCTCAGCAAATACTAAATGGGATCAGGGATCAATTATGAACGTAAAAGTAACAAACTACAATGCATGTGCAAGTTGATGTAAAAAATTTGCACATTGTGATTATACGGCCTAATGAAGAGAGAGAGTTGTAATTACGGAGTGAGAATATTGCTCCCTCGTCAGCCGTGACCCCTGAGATTAGGTTGACCTTGTTGTAGAGACCTCGTTGCATCAGACGAACAGGATGGTCGGGCAGGTAGTCACCGTCTACTCTGGGCGAAGCCAGCATGGGAAAGACGAACCACCTCTGGAAGGACGACAAAATATGAATTAGTAAAGTGTTAGAAAAAAACTTGGGTATATATTAGTTTAACCAGATCACCGAGCTGATTAAAACAGCTCTATAGGGCTGGCCTGAAGGATTAGATCTTTATTTATGCGGCGAGGGTCTAATTGGCTACTCAGCTAATTGTGGGATCCGAACCATATTATATCGAAGCTTTCCTAGGGCTGTGTTTAACCAGACCACTGAGAGCTGATGAGCAGTTCTCCTAGGGCTAGACCAAAGGACTATAAATCTTTATTTACACGCTAGGTACCAATTAGCTATTCAGCAACGGGACCTACAGCTAATTGTGGGATCCTAATTGCATTATATCGAGGAATAAGTTTCTAATCACCAGAAACAAATTCCTCTGACTCCACGCTGGGTTTTCGAGCGAGGTCAATTCAGATTACGTCATTCGTAACATATTCATTTCTTGCGGAGCTCGTGATAATGAAACTTGGTTGGGAATCGCTGGAATGCACAGCAAAACCAGAACATTGGACTCTTTGTCACCCCACAGCATCACATCTGAAGATTCTCTATGGATCCAGCCAATTAAAAGCGAACTTACCATCAGTTCCTGAGCAGCCACGCCAATCTTGTTCGCTTCGACGGACTGAAGGCACTGCAGGAAAGCTTGATTTCCTTCGTCAATGTTGCACCCTACGAACTGTCCAACTTCTCTGGCGTATTTGGCATGGTCGGTTTTCAGCGCCCAGGGGCAGAAGGTGTTCCCAGACTGCGTGATAGCTCTGCTGAACAGTCCTACGGAAGGTGAAAGCCTTTTAGACAGATATAAAACGAGGGCCGGTGTTGTTTTGAAGGAAATCTGACGGTATTAGGGAAAAGTTGGGTAGGGCATTAGGTCTGAAATTCAGTATTGAATAATTTAAGTACAGCGAGAATAATATGGATTATAGAATATACTCAGGCATTTCAGCTTAAAAGTTCAGTATAAATCAACGTAGAATGATACAGGGTACAGAATATACTCAGGTACTTCAACTTAACTTAAAAGTTGTAAATATGAATTAACATAGAATAATATAGATTATGGGATATACTCAGGTATTCCAGCTTAAAAATTGTAACTTGAAAGTTGTAAATATAAATTTATATAGAATAATATAGATTATAAGACGCAGAATTTGATTAATGATTTTCATTCAATCTAATAATAATTCTGAAGCATAAATGAAATTGGGATATTCCAGAAAATATTTCATTCTTTCAACTCGCCTTTCGCTTGCGGAGTCAGCATCTGGAAGTGGACGGAAGCCGCGCCGGCGCTCTCGCCGAAGATGGTGACCCTCTGAGGATCTCCCCCGAAGCTCCTGATGTTCCTTTGCACCCACCGGAGAGCCATCGTCTGGTCTTTCAGCCCGAAGTTCCCCGGGATCACGGAGTCCGCCGTGGATAGGAACCCTGGAAGTTTAGTTGCCATGTGAGATGAGTTGATGGCGCTACCACCCTACATGGTCGCAGCGTGCGATGTTGACCTATCCTATGTTGGTCCTACCTAAGAAACCTAAGAATTCTATGTTGTCTTTACCTAAGAATCCTATGTTGACTTTACATGAGAATTCTATGTTGACCTTAACTAATAATCCTATGTTGACCTTACCTGAGAATCCTATGTTGGCCTTTCCCAAGAATCCTATGTTGACCTTACCTGAGAATTCTATGTCTTTACCTGAGAATCCTATGTTGACTTTACCAAAAACTCCTATGTTGATCATTTTGAATTCTATGTTGACCTTACCTAAGAATCCTATGTTGCCCTTACCTGAGAATCCTATGTTGGCCTTGACTGAAAATCCTATGTTGCCCTTACCTAAGAATCCCATGTTGCCCTTACTTGAGAATCCTATGTTGGCCTTGACTGAGAATCCTATGTTGCCCTTACCTAAGAATCTTATGTTGACCTTACCTAAGAATCCTATGTTGCCCTTACCTGAGAATCCTATGTTGGCCTTGACTGAGAATCCTATATCGCCCTCACCTAAGAATCTTATGTTGACCTTACCTAAGAATCCTATGTTGTCCTTACCTAAGAATCTTATGTTGACCTTACCTAAGAATTTAATGTTGACCTTACCTGAGAACCTTATGTTGACCTTACCTAAGAATTTAATGTTGACCTTACCTAAGAATCCTATTTTGACCTTACCTAAGACCTAATTATGTTGACCATACCTAAGACCTTACCTGATGTTGACCTTACCTAAGAATCTTATGTTGACCTTACCTAAGAACTATGTTGACCTTACCTAAGAATCCTATGTTGACCTTACCTAAGAATCTTATGTTGACCTTACCTAAGAATCCTATGTTGACCTTACCTAAGAATCTTATGTTGACCTTACCTAAGAATCCTATGTTGACCTTACCTCGAATCTTATGTTGACCTTACCTAAGAATCCTATGTTGACCTTACCTAAGAATCTTATGTTGACCTTACCTAAGAATCCTATGTTGACCTTACCTAAGAATCTTATGTTGACCTTACCTAAGAATCTTATGTTGACCTTACCTAAGAATTCTATGCTGACCTTACCTCGAATCTTATGTTGACCTTACCTAAGAATCTTATGTTGACCTTACCTAAGAATCTTATGTTGACCTTACCTAAGAATTTAATGTTGACCTTACCTAAGAATCCTATTTTGACCTTACCTAAGAATCTTATGTTGACATTACCTAAGAATCTTATGTTGACCTTACCTGAGAATCTTATGTTGACCTTACCTAAGAATCCTATGTTGACCTTACCTAAGAATCCTATGTTGACCTTACCTGAGAATCTTATGTTGACCTTACCTAAGAATCTTATGTTGACCTTACCTAAGAATTCTATGCTGACCTTACCTCGAATCTTATGTTGACCTTACCTAAGAATCTTATGTTGACCTTACCTAAGAATCTTATGTTGACCTTACTTGAGAATCTTATGTTGACCTTACCTAAGAATCCTATGTTGACCTTACCTAAGAATCCTAATCTGTACTGGATGACCACGAGGACGATGTCTTTGCTGAGCATCACGTGAGGCAGGTATTCTTCTGCGCCTCCCGCGAAGAATCCTCCTCCATGGATGAAGACCATAACTGGGAGGCCGTTTGGCTCTGATGTCGTGGCATCCTGGAACGAGGATCATCATCACGTTAGTCAACAGTGATAGTGTTGATCCCATAAGATGTATGTGTGTATATATATATATATAATATATATATATATATATATATATATATATATATATATATTATATATATATAGATATATGTATGTATGTATGTATATACACATATAATATATATATATATATATATATATACGATATATATATATATATATTATATATATATATATATATACAGTAGCCCCTTAACTTTACCGGACGTTTGGGGTTGTCCATCTCTCCAATAATTATGAAAGTCTGCTCAGTAACATTGACCCTATATTATAACCTGCACTTGGATATGATCCAGATCTTACATCTGGCTGCAGTTCCACTTATTTCCTAACCTAAACTATCATTCAGTTCAATGCTTTATCTAAAAATTTACTACATCTACAATGGTAGCGTAGCAAAATTAGTCGTAATACTGTAGCTGATAAGTATCTTAAGTCAGTTGAGGAATTTAACTTGCGATCCAATAAGAAAGAAAATGTAAAAGGTCTTTAACTTTATATAACTCAAGAGGTTTATCCAAAAATATATCACATTAAAAATTACAGAAATCCTTTGAGGAATTGAACTTGCGATCCGACAAAAATGAAAATATAAACAATCTTTAGTTTTGCTCATTCTCTCACCCTCGGTGAAAACACGTTCAAGTACAGGCAGTCCTCATTTCCGTCCAGCTCTTCCGGGGGTGATTTTATGCCAGCCATGACCTTACCAAAACGCACCTGGAGGCACATTGGAGGCATCTTGGAGCCATCCCTCACCCCTCCCCATGCCGTGGGTGCTGTTGGATCCTGGAAAAGATAATTAGAATAAATGGTGGGCTTGTTCCATATGAATAGGGTGCATCTTCTGCATAATCTTACTGTAATGGGCGTTATGTCTGTCCGTCCGTCTGCCATTCAGTCATGGCCAAACGGCAGGGCCTATGGGCATGAAACTTGGCAGGGTTATAGTGGGGACCTATAAGATGGTTTATAATGGGGTTTCATCCTACCTCTCCTCCCCCCAATGGGCCGTTAGGTTCTTCATCCCTTTCAAGGGATGGGTGGAAAACCTCAACCGAAAATTTAAGCAAAACACTAGCCTGCACAGTACCCTTCGAAGTGACTCCTGGCGTTAAAATGGACAGTCTTTCTATAATAGGCGTTATGTCTGCTAGTAATAATTAATCATAATAATATAATAATATTTACCTTAAACCTCAGTTCTCCTAGAGGAGGCGACGCATAGGGAATGCCGTAGTAGGAATGAAATGCGTTGCCGTTGACTGCTTTCTCAACGACGCCCGAAACCTTGCCTTCGAGAGTAGTGATCACGGGGGCGCGTTCGGCCGTGGCCAGGGCTAGTAGGCATGAGCCAATAACCCCAATGAGGAGGGTAATCTTCATCCTGGAAAGATGACAGTGATTAAGTTTGGAGGAGATGCACAATGTGTGTATATATATATATATATATACTACATATATATATATATATATATATATATATATATATATATATATATATATATATATATATATATAATGACAGTTTTGGCATACCTGATATCATTTTAACTGACCTTAGCTCGTATTTCTATGAGTTGCAATTCAAATGGAAACATGAATATGTGGGTTTATTTAAAGATAGAGATGTATGTAAGATATATAGAATATATATATATATAATATATAATATATAATAATATATATATACATTGTATATATAATCTACATATTTATATTATATTATATAATATATATAATTATCATATATATATTATATATATATATATAATAGACATATAGATAATATATATAATGTCAAAAGCTTCTATTGAATAAAAACAAAAAAAATAAAATAAAATGGGCCCCGTTGGCATGCAAGTATGTTATGAAGTAATTCCCAGGAGAGGGTAGAGGGAAGAAGATGGAAGATAGAGAATATGAACGGAGGTACAGCAAGATAAATGGATAAGGGGACGCAGCTAGGGGCCTTAAGTGATGCCCTGTTTTATGCCCCCTACGGCGATAAACTTGGATATGAAGTGAAGGTAGATTTTGAGTTGCCAATCTGTATCTGTCAGTCTCCAGGCTCCTCAAGGCTGATAGGTCTCAGAGCCATTGTCCAACTTTCGCGAGAAGGACATATCATGGGCATTCCTTACTTGAGAGTTTAGTAGATAAGCCTTTCCGATAAGGCCTAGTGAAAGTGTAGTACTAGATTACTCAGAGGGGGGTTGGGGGCGCTCGCGGGTAATCTGATTGACCCACATTTTTGGTCAAGTGTTAATTGACTTACTGAGATAGTAGCCTATAGGCTTGGCCAGGTTAGGCGTAGCGAAACTTATCGTCAGTCTCATGGGAGAGACACTTTCGTTACACCCATGTTTTGCATTGACTATACCTTTGATTTATATTGACTTATACCTCGTGAGTGTCTCAAGGGAGAGACACTTTCGTTACACCCGTGGTTTGTATTGGTTACACCTGTGATTTAAATTGACCTATACCACGTGAAAACAGTCAGTTCGTGTGGATGAAAAGATGGATGACCCCAGTCCTTGGTCCTCAAATACATCCTATTACTTCTTTCAGTGATTGATTTTTCTTCACCGCAATCTCTGTTATTCTCTCTTCGCTTCTGTTTTCCCACTGCTCTGTGAATTCTGCCTTGCCAGCTGTTCCCATTTTGGCAAGTCTCTACTAGTTTGGCCATCGCGTCTCCTTCTTCTTGGAATTAAAGTGAAAACTGACAGATGGCCAAGAAACACCGCTTCTGATCAGAGACATTAAATTTGTATAGTTAAAAGGATCCGTAGGGGGGTTATTGCCCACAGTGCACCTCACATAGTCCACCGTGTTACTTGATTAAGGTATACTTTGCCTTCGGCCCCAAGCTACAAACAACCTGTAATATATCTTTTGATGTACCTACGTTCATATTCTCTGTCCGCCATCTTACTTCCCTCTACCCTCTGCTAACAATCGTTGCTTAGTGTAACTGAGATTTTTCTCCTATTATGCCACGTAAACCTTTTCACTTTCGATTTGCCTTTCAGTCCTGAATGTCCTCGTCATAGTAGGTCCCAGCGGTTGGCCTTTGACTTATAAATTTTGTATTCAATAAATTTTGCATTCCATAATTTTTTATTTCATAAATTTTGTATTCCATAAATTTTTATTTCATAAATTTTGTACTCCATAAATTTTGCATTCCATAAATTTTGTATTCCATAAATTTTGTATCCCGTAAATTTTGCATTCCATAAATTTTTATTCAAATAATTTTGTATCTCATAAATTTTGCATTCGATAAATTTTGTATCTCATAAATTTTGCATTCCATAAACTTTGTATCCTACAAATTTTGCATTCCATAAACTTTGTATCCCATAAATTTTGTATTCCATAAATTTTGCATTCCATAATTTTTGTTATCTAATAAATTTTGTGGTCCATAAATTTTGCATTCCATGAATTTTGTATTCCATAAATTTTCTATTTCAGAAATTTTGTATTCCATAAATTTTGTATTCCATGGAGCTGGTATACCCTCTCACAGTTACAAGAACATGCAGTCATATTATTAGCTGTGCATAACTCAAAAGGCTCTTCTAAGAGCACGTGTCCTCTATAGAGCTATTAAGGCCACTCCCCCTTTTTTGAGGGAGACGTTTACAAAGGCTTAATAAGACGATTACCATGGCAAGGAAAAAGCCACAGAAAATGTTTACGTAAAAATTTCCACCCTTCTTCCTCCACTGTGCGTGACGCAATGAAACGGATTACTAGGAGATGGAATTAGTGGCGAGCGTTCTATTTTGACGTCATTATTGAATGTCACGGTTTGTATGCTGTGCTACAGCGAGTGTGCGCCGGGTGATCACGTAATTGGATGATTCTGGCTGTAAGTCAGGCTGGTCTTAAAATAAAAGAGCGTGAATTGGCTGTGTATGCTTACGTGTCTTTTTTTTTTTTTTTTTTTTGCGTCACGACGGAATGCGAAATTATTTGGGTTGTGTGCATGCGTGCATGCTTTGCAAGATGGAATAATATGATAATTCCGTCAGTAAATGTTAAAATACCCTCTCTCTCTCTCTCTCTCTCTCTCTCGTCTCGTCTCTCTCTCTCATCTCTCTCCTTCTCTCTCTCTCTGTCTCATCTCTATATATATACATATATATATATATAATAGAATCAATTTAAAAATATTATATAATAAATATATGAATAATTATCACATCACCTTGTGATTCATATATAAATTCTTCGAGCTGCAAATGTCCTCTGATATCTAATTCGCTCTTACCTCGGAATTAATATATTTTCATTTATGTAAACCGGAGGGGAATATTTCTTTATTAATTCCGAGGTAGAGCGAATTTTGATATATTAATTATATATATATATAACATATATATATATATATACATACTACATATATATACCAATATAGATATATAATATATATATATATATATATATATATATATATATATATGTACATATATAAATATATATATTATATATATATATATATATATATATATATTTATATATATATATATATATATATATATATATGTATGTAACATATATATATATATATATAGTATATATATATATTATATATATATATATATATATAATATATATATATAATATATATATATATTAGGAAGTAAATGATGTAACAGGCCCCACCTCCTTGGATGCTATAACTTCATTCATATACCAGCAGATCCGAATTGCCAAGTCTGAATATACAATATATAACCCAGTTAATCCAGTCCTTAGTGGCTGCCTGATGTCTATAGGGCAAGACGACAGCTTAGCATTGACAAAGCCGTATGCAGCGTAGTTCTTACTTACCTAAGCAGGATGTCCAGGGTCATTGAATCTAGGGGTGGGGGAGGGGGCTACGAGCATTGTGGGTATCTTGGGAATTAGCAAAGAATTCTTCGTATAATTAGGCAGCTGTCCCTTATTGAGAGAGAACGGAATAGATATACAAAGAAATGCACCAGGTACAGTTTGTTTCTACACAATTTTTATTTATTTATTTATTTTATACGCTCGTCACCACAAAGCCTAAGACCTACGTGAAGAAACAAAAGAAGCTCTCTCTCTCTCTCTCTCTCTCTCTCTCTCTCTCTCTCTCTTAGGACATCTCATTGCTTTGCTTTGTCTTCACACGTAACGTTGCTAAACTAAATCACAAGGAATTTAAAATTTTTTTTCCTCATTCAAACTTGAAGATTTGTAACTGATGGATTCCACAGTCTACAAGTGATTGACTGGATCAACAGATCGGCTGTTTCTGTGAGGCCAAGAGTGCTTCAAGGAGAGGGTGGATAGTAAGATGGAAGACAGAGAATGTGAACGGAGGGACAGTAAAAGGAATGAAAGGGGTTGCAAGTAGGAACCGCAGGGACGCTGCACTGAACCTTGAAGTAGTAATTTAACCTACAGTGCACCGCGTGGAAAATTTAAAAGGACTTGCTTGAGATTGCTTTATTTGTATTTTCCTAATGGTTTAATCTGTCCCATTTTTATGGGAGTGTTTGTCAACACTTATTGTTCACTTTCACAACTGGAAATTCGTTTCCCCATTTTTATTTTGTGGAACTTTTGAAAAGTTGCGGGAATCACTTTTATCAGTATTTTGCTAACAATTTTAAACTACCTCATTTTCGAGAGGAATGTTTTTCAATACTGGAAACTGAAACTTCTTATATTTATTTACTTATTTTTTGTGTGTTTTGTTTTTTATTTATATATTTATATATTTTTTGTTTTTCATTTTTTATTTTTCACGAACAGTGATCGAGCTAGATTTTAGCAGTCGTTATTTAAGTATACTCTCGTCACCATCAAAAAGTTTTATTATTATTATTATTATTATTATTATTATTATTATTATTATTATTATTATTATTATTATTATTATTATTATTATTCTGTAGGTGAATCCTATTCATATGGAACAAGCCCACTAAAGAGGCCATGGACTCGAAATTCAAGCTTCCAAAGAATATTAAGGTGTTCATTAGGAAGAAATAAGAGGAAGTAAGAGGAAATAAAGGGAAAAATACGTGTAACCGGGCTTCAGATAGTTACATTCAGCTTACATTCAACAATAATAACAATATCCTATTTCGAATATTAGCGGTGTAATTCGCATACAGTAAATTATTAAAACACTTTTCAGTTGCAAATGTACGCCCAGATATTCTTTTATTTACCTAAAACTTACACATAGCGTAACTATCTAAAGCCCGGGGCGCAGTGTTACCATACGCAAACACCACAGGCGGGTGGACAGATGGAAAAAAAAAAAAAAAAGAGTATAGTATATCTTATTTGTCCAACCACAAAATCAAAACATTAATACATACAATAACGTATAAAGCTCTAGAAAGAGCGTAACAGCACCATGAACATTAGCTCTCCATTCGTCTCACAACACGAAGGTTTGTTTACGTGTCTACTTATAGATTTGAGAGAAAAACGTTGAGCAGGAGATAAGAGGGGAAGATAGACGCAACAATATTCTCTGCCGTTTAAGATACGTTACGTAACGCCTAATCAGTCACGCCTCTCTCACACGATCGTGAGTCGGGGGGACTGCATGGAATCTCTTGAGGTAGTTTAGGCGAGACTTAATCCCGTTGCGTAACTGTATATAATTTGTATACCGTCATCATATATATATATATATATATATATATATATATATATATATATATATATATATATATATATATATATAAAATTTAAGCTTTAAAATGTCTTAAAACACATTTGAATAGGTTTTATCTGTCAGTTAGGTTATAAGGCCGTCTAGGAAACCAGAATAATATCTATGAAACGTAGATTTTATTAGGGAATGTTAAATGGATGTCTCTTAAGAAAATTAAGGGATATCAAATAGATAATGAGTTAAGGCGTATCAAATAGCCATTAGATTAGGGGATATCAAATAGCCATTAGATTAGGGGATATCAAATAGCCATTAGATTAGGGGATATCAAATAGCCATTAAATTAAGGGATATTGAATAACCTCTAAATTAAGGGGTATTAGATAGGTATTAAATTAGGGGATATCAAACAGCCATTAAATTCGGGATATCAAATAGCCATTGAATTAGGGATATTGAATAACCTCTAAATTAAGGGGTATTAAATATCCATTAAATTAGGTGATGTTAAATAGCTATTAGAATAAGGGATATTAAATAGCTATTAGAGTAAGGGATATTAAATAGCCATTAAATTTGGGATATTAAATAGCCACTTAATTAAGGGGTAATTAAATAGCCATTGAATTAGGGGATACTAAATAGTCAGCAAATTAAAGGATATGAAATAGCCATTAAATTAAGGGCTACTAAATAGTTATTAAATCAGGGTATATTAAATACCCATTAGATTGGGGATATTAAATAGCCATTAAATTAAGGTATATTAGATGGCCATTAAATTAGCTGACGTTAGATAGCAATTAAGTAATGGGATATTAATTAGCCATTAAATTAAGGGATATTAAATAGTGAATTTTACCCTAATGATTTCGTGTCAATAATTGTTATAATAGTTATAATAGTGTTTCTGAATGTTTGAGAGAGAGAGAGAGAGAGAGAATTTTAACACTTCAATAATTGTTTCAACAGAAATTGTGTGCATGTGTAAAAGAGAGAGAGAGAGAGAGAGAGAGAGAGATTGTAACACTTCAATAATTGTTTTAACAGAAATTCTGTGCATGTGTAAAAGAGAGAGAGAGAGAGAGAGAGAGAGAGAGAGAGAGAGAGAGAGAGAGAGAGAGAGAGAAATTGTAACACTTCAATAGTTGTTTTAACAGAAATTTTGTGTAGTTTTAGGAGAGAGAGAGAGAGAGAGAGAGAGAGAGAGAGAGAGAGAGAGAGAGAGAGAGAGAGTAGAACTTAAAAGAGAAAAATCACAGAGAACGGAGAGGAAGACCGACCTACCTGGGAGCTCTCCCGTGACACGTGCTAAAATCACCTTCTTAGAACTGACTGACTGGCTCTCGGTGTCTTCGTCCACTCGCTGTCCACCTACTCTACATAGATAACTCCCTCGTGGCCGCTCGTACAGTTGGACACAGGTTTCCCTGGTACACCGTCTTGCGAGACTTCGAAAAATTACATGGTAACAGTGTTTACTGAGGGAGATGGGGGGGAGAACCCCTTCTCTGCTAACAAGAGTTCCACCAATAAGTTCTGGAGTTCGTTTGGTGGGCGGAGTTATTAGGTAAGGTTGGAGAAAGAGAGAGAGAGACACACACACACGGAGTAAAAGAAATATCTGAGCAGTTTATATCGTTGTAATGAAGATTGTTGTCCCACTTGTAATATAAGTTTGTTTATTAAGGTTCCATTCAACTTTCGGCGAAGACGTTATCTTACAACCGTGTCTATTATTATATATCGGTCATATTCATTACACAATACTTAAAATTGATCAACAATTTAAAGTTATATTGGTATTGCCGAAAATCACGAACATCATAACTGGATATTTTAACCTTATCACGTAAGCCAAGTTTACAGCATCGGTTGCAGTGCGTTTCCTACAAATTCTACAATGAATTTGTTGAGTCTCCGACACTTAGCTCCTCTCTCTCTCTCTCTCTCTCTCTCTCTCTCTCTCTCTCTTATACTAGCTAACTTATATATTAAAAATATATATATATATATATATATATATATATATATATATATATATATATACTCAGCTATACTAGCTAACTAAGTGACAAGAAAAACCCCTGCGCTCAGTATGCAGTTCTGATATGTCATTAGTGTATTCAGGAGAGCCTCAGTGACCCAATAATATCGAAGATTGCCCTTCCTGACAATACCCATAAGCATAACCAAAGCAATGTCATAAACTCTTCTTCCCTTGAGTGTTCGCTTGATATATTACCCCATTTCATAACATGAAATTAACGATTGGATCTCCTCCAGTCAGTTCCATTATAAGAATCATTGAAAAAATAGAATAAAAAAACTTTATTCCTTATATACTGTCATCAGAATCGAAGGTGTGCGGCAAAAATTGTCGCCACCAATCCTTTGCCACACAGGATTAGCTGGTTTGACGTTTCTGACAACCTCCTAGGGCCACCCTTACCTCACCTCCCCTCCCCGCGCAGTTCATACAAATGGAAGACGAGCAGTGCAAACGGCCAGCAAGACCTCTAATAAGGCACTAAGTAGTACAGAACCAATATCGATACAATAAGCTATGAAGGCGCACAAAATTAAAAACTTAAGAACGTCACATGACGTAAACAACATGTGTGGGACGACTTCTCCAACACGTCATATGCCGTGGTTGACCTTTTTAAGGGTTAACTGTTGTTTTTTTTTTTTCTAAAATTATGTATGCACTGATATATTATAGACTATATATTTCGTTGACCTCAGGTGATAGGTGAAGTTATTTGGGCTTTCCTTTTAGTATCATCTACTGAATTAACAGTTACCTTATTTTAAAATGTCCCACAGAGTATATGACCCCTATACTCAGAGACGACAACGACGGCCAACAAAAAATATGCCACATTCTTACTCTTGTTCATATAACTTAGGTTTAACTAAGGATACATTGAAAATTCAGTAACATATAAAGCATTACATTTCAAATAATGAAAACTATTTTAATAGACTCCAAGAAGCTAATAAGCGAAAATAAGCAGCGAACTATCATATCTGTATCGGCCACACCAGTGAAAACAAGTATACAGGTAAGGCAATTTGCCAATACTGTTACCGACCTCACTGTATGAAACAGTGCTCGGCGAGTCATTAGTTCTATAATTCAATGCTGTTAACAGAAACGGTGATTAGGAAGACATCAAAAACATGTGGGGCCTGAGTAAGTAGGAAAGTTTACTGCAATACTCTCTATATTGTATGGAGGCATTATGCCATTTTTTTTAAAGATACTTCGAATGTTATATCAAGAATATCATGGTTATAATAAAACTTGTTGTCAATTATGTTTATTAAAACATATAATCAAATAACTAGTGAGAACAAATGAGAACATTTTATGTCTATTAACAAAAAATATAACATTTAACATTATACATCTAATACCTTGACCACCCACCCTCTCTCTCAGTCACTTCCCTCATCCTGTCGGGCATCGAATGAACAAGGTTGAGAATTTGCCTGCGGTCTCCGTCTACAAATTTCCCACTGAGAGTTGATGTGAGCCATGAGTTGCTATGTTGTTCTCTCATGTTCCATTTTCCATGTGTTCACCACTGCGGGCCCACACGTGTTCAATCACATTCATAATCTGCTCCTTTGCTCGGCCATTCAAGAAGAAGGGCAGGGTTATCCTGTCAGGCAAAACCACCACTTTTTGAACAACGTGAGCAAGGATGGGCCCGGTGGTGGGAAAGGGGGAAAATTCCCTTCCTTCTCGTAACGAAGGCAAGAAGGAGGTTTGCAGCAGCTCAACATACTTAGCCGCTGTAAATCGTCCCTCGATACGGAACACATCACCCATACCATGCAGACACACCCAGCCCCATATGTTGCAGGTGACATGGCCCCGGCGGATCGAACCACCTCACGATGTTTACGGGGTTCATATCTGAATGTAGAAAAAAAAAATGGGGGTGTATAATATAAATCAAATATATATATATATATATATATATATATATATATATATATATATTATATATATATATATATATATATATATAATATATATATATATATATATATATATATAATATAGTATATATATATTATATATATATATATATATATATATATATATATATATATACACACACCTTTGGAGAATTTAAATTCTCAGTGATGAACAACACTGAAAGAATTCTATTGTGTAATTATTTATTCAGTATATTATATTTGAGGAAAAAGAGCAAATGATGCCACTGTCCCTTACCTAATATTTATCTCAGAAATAGCACTCTTATTTATGTTTACTACCTTTATATATTTTGATAGTCAATTTCCGTGGAACAAAATCTGAACATTAATAATTAATATAAAGAAGAATGCAATTGATAATTGATGCAAGTAATGATTTTGCTTATCATACCGAGTTCTATTTGTTCGCCAACAATGCAGCTTCCCATGCGATGTGGACGAGAAGTCCAAACCCTTATCAGCATGACGTTGGGCAAAATCAAACCTTCCCGCCTTATGTCGCTCCGTCAAGAGCTCCTTCGTCTCTGGAGTTCTGTGATGAATCCCAGCAGCGTGGAGTCTGCGTCGTACTGTCATCGATGACACTTCTAATCCAAGGTTCTTCATGAATATGCTTGTATTACGAAGGTGAAGAAGAGATGGCCGCCTAGGAACATAACTGTCGGCATGGTAGCAGAAATCCGTTTGTCACGCAACTTTTCAACATTTTTTTTTTAGCAAAGAGAGAGCCGCCAATTGCCTACAGATTGGTTTGAATAGGTAACTGGTTATAGATGCTCTATGTGTTACAAATAAAAATTGAGCATTTTTACCGGATATTCATTAGAGTTAAAGCCTTGATTATACAGAAAAATTATAACAAAATCTCGTACTGATACCAGTCTTCATTACAGTGTTATTGACCAAAAACGTGACTGCACTGTCTGTGAAACCCACAGTAAGAGAGCTTTACCAATTACAAATGAACATTACTTTTATTCAGGCTTGGAGTAATTGTCATTTATCTGAAATGTTTTTAATTACACGTTTTGAAGTTAACTGTAATTGCGGTTGTTTTTTTTATTTATACCTAACGGTAATTATAATTGTAACTATAAAGTTCAAATAACAAAGTACTTTATTTGAAATTGTAATCCTAGAGCAGCCCTCTTACTTTTCGAGAACTTATCTTAACCAAATGCAATGGAGAGATGTTTTGAGTCGCTACCCAATTTATTTATTATATTATTAAGGGAGATTCTTAACAAGCCAGCAACCAATTCTAAAAAAAAAAAAATTCCATTTATTTCCTTTTTTTGTGCAAAAGGTTTTGTGCAAATTTTTTCCAATATTTGAGTTTTGTATTTCAGTATTATTGAAGTTGTAATTGTAATTCGATAACAGGTCAGGTAATTATTATTCTAATTGTAATAGACATAAAGCAAACGTAATTACCCATAACCAGCTTATATTACATAAGATATGCGACAGTAGCTACTTTATACGAAATGGATTAGCATAAAAATAATGGGAACAAAAATAAAAAAAAAAATTATGCATACACGGGAGAAAACTAATTAGAAATTCAGCGATTTTTGCACTGCACTTCGGCTTCTCTTGGGGCACCTGTGAATTGTTCAATCTTTAACAAATCGACTTTATCTTTCTCGGGATCTATGGGGTTCATGTCTGCACCCTTATTTGGCCAGTCAACCAATTCAAATCCTCTCGACCTTGAAACCATTCCTGGACTATTTTGGCCATATGGATGGGGCAGCCTTCATGAATGAAAATGACAGGACTAGGTGGAAAGGGATAATTCCGCTGGTGAAGTGAAGGGAGGAAGAAATCCTGAAGAATTTTAAGGGATTTTTCACTGGTGAAACCCTTCAGTCTTGGTGATGTCACATATACCATTTAAGGAAATCCAGGCCCACACGTTTACGGTTACAAGCCACTCCTAGCCACTTCGTTAATGTTTCCTTGGTGGTATCTGAAGAAAAACATCTGAATTTTTTCTTTACAATTTATGCGTTGCTTTCCGTAACAAGGAAAATAATGATATAATCGTTTGGGGAAATGTAATGCTAAGTAACAACCCCCCCCTGCATTAAAATAATGTTTATTCATCTATGAGGATTAATACTTATTACAAGTTTGCCTCCTCCAACCTCTTATACATTAAAACAGCTCGAAAGCTGATTAGTGGAATTCACGTTAAGAGAGGAACAGCACCACCTTTAGTAAACAGTGTTTCAAACAGACAATTAACAATTCATCATTATGAAGACATACAGAATTTTAAACGTTATCAATGACAGTAATGACCTGAGATGTTGCAATGCCAGTAACAGCCAATCAATCAATATTCCCAGTAATCGTGTGATTTATTTATATCACTTTGTTTCGGTGATAACGATATCACTGCTACAGCACACCTACTACACGCTAACAAGTTTTGTCACCCAATATATGGCTTAGACTGAGGTGTTGTATAAATTTTGATAGGTTATCTGTCCTCTGCTAGTAGTATTCGTTATAGTCTCCAAATGACAGCAACATATAGTTCTCCGGGCTCAGATCGTCGCTCTACGAGAAAGTG
Organism: Macrobrachium nipponense; assembly: GCF_015104395.2. NCBI lineage: Eukaryota > Metazoa > Arthropoda > Malacostraca > Decapoda > Palaemonidae > Macrobrachium > Macrobrachium nipponense. Next base: position 15,703,271 of record NC_061098.1, on the reverse strand, counting down.
GGGCTTTCAATACGTGCTGTTGCACAGCGTCTTGACGTCCTCCCCTACAACAGTAAATAAATGGAAAAGGAGGCACGCTTAGACTGGAAATTGACTGACTTTGATAGCATTTATTTATTTGGATCACCTGAAGAAAAGCGACCCCAACACACGCTGGGGTCGCTATTCTTCAGGTGGGCAAAATATTGGGGTTCGTTTTTTCTTAAGGTGAGGAATTAACAGGGGTTACAGTAAGGCCGTGGCGGAACGGCGCTTCGCGCCTTATCCGCATATTTAAAGATTCTTGGCAAGCTCGGTATGTTCTGGCAAGAGGTAATGTTGCGCTGCGCACGCTAGCCACAGGGGTTACAGTAGGTTTGATTATTTTTGTACTAAATTGCAAGACAATACGCTTGTAATTAACTATTGATTGTTTGTCTAAATTTGTGTTTTTAACGAATGTTTAATAAAGCAGTTAATGAATATATATATATTTTTTATTTTTTCTTTTTTCTATAACTAGTTATGAGCTAAAGTGGGTCAACCTGAAGATTGGAGACACCAACAAGCAGGAGTCGTTTATCTTGAGGTGGAAAATATTGGTCACTTTTCTTCAGGAGGAAAATATTGGGGTCGATTTTCTTCAGGAGAGGTATTAGGGGTCACTAATCTTCAGGTGATCCATTTATTTCATTTATTTATTAATTTTTTAAACTATAAAACTTATAAACCCGTGAAATTATGACACCTAAATTACAGTTGCCTTGATCCTGTTGAACTCTTTATTAGTGATTCTTTCTTTATACTAACCGGAATACCAACTAGCGTTCCCATAAGTACACAGGCTATAATTAATCTTGATTATCTAGGTATCTGCATGTTAATTACGTATTTCAGTTCGAAGACCTCCACCACGAATGACCACCCGTTAGGATAACGACGACATTCGACGAGCAGCATAAAAAGATCCTTTTACCAATACTATTGCTATTTATGGACGTCTGGCAATAAATGTTTCGGCTATGACGGTGCGAAGACGTCTGCATGAGGCAGGTACCTCATAGAATTCCTGCCAAGAAGGAATTTCTCGCCGAACGGCATCGTGCTGATAGGCTTGCCTTTGTTCAACAGTTTGTGGGGGAGGATATGGAATTTTGGTCACGAGTCGTATGCAGTGACGAAAGGTCTTTTACTAGCAGAAGTCACGGCACAATACATAACTGAAGACCGAGTAATATAAGGTGAGTTTCTATCATCATTAATAACAGTCAGACTATAATAATTATAAGCAAGGGTAATATTATAATCAAAAGATAATAATTTTGTCAATAACCATGTATTTTCCGCTAATTGAATTATATTCCCACGAGAAGTGTGAAAATATAAATTCTTCATTGAAAACCCACCATTAGTTCTACCATGGTCAGCTTTCAGGCATTAAGCAAATGCATTATTAATGTTATGAATAATCACGTAGGCAAACTTATAATATAGAGTACAGCCTGTTTACTGAATTAAAGAATATCATATCATAACGGACCGTTGCAGATCAAACTTAATGCTATTATAAGTATTAATCCTTGCAGATGAATAAACATAATTAACTTATTGCAAGAGTTGTTACTTAGCATTTCATTTCCCCAAACGATATAGCATTATTTTCCCTATTACGAAAAGCAAAACGTATTGTTAAAAATTAGATTTTTTCCCTTCAGATACTACAGAAGAAATTTACGAGGTGAACCAGCAATGGGCATGTCGCAGTAAACGTGTGGGGCTGGATCTTCTTACATTATATGGATGATATCACCAGGAATGAGTGGAGGTTCACTGGTGAAAAATACATTGAAATTCTTCAGGATTTCTAACCTCTTTCACTTCAACAGCGGAATTATTCCTCCCCACCTGCTCCTGTCATTTTCATTCACGACCGCTGCCCCACCATTACGGCCAGAATAGTCCAGGTAATGGTTTCAAGGTCGAGAGGATCTGCAATTGCTTGACTGGCCAAGTAAGGATACAGGACATGAACCTCACTGAGAATATTTAGGCTAATTTGGTAAAATGTTGGGAGCCTGAGAGGGAGACGAGACCAGATCAACTTATGGACGACTCGGAACACAATGGAAGCTCGTCACCACAACCGACCAAACATCGTTAGAAACCATGAATCTTCTATGTCTAACAGATTGCAAGAGGTGATCTAGAAGGAAGGTGGCTGGACTTCTCACTAATATTAAAAATAAATGTAAAAATTTATGCGTGCATTTGGATTACCCCATGGCTTCCGCTTGAACTTCCATGTGGAGATGTAAAAAAAAAAAAAAAAAAAAAAATCGTAAACAGACCTATGCATATCGTTTAGCTCCAGGTCATGATTATTATATTTTATTTATTAGAAAGGTGAATTTGATATTTTAAAGCAGTTCAAAATCTAAAGGAAACTTCGCTATCCTGATTTTTTCTTTAAAAATTATCTATAAAAGAAGAACCTTAGGACAATATCATCAAACTACATTTCTCCAAAATAGCTCTTTCCACAATGGACAGGTAAATGACTGAAGGGGCTGTTTAACAATAGAGACGTCTGTCTCTTATCCTCACACAAATGATAAGAGCGAAAGGAGTTTCTGTCCGTATAACATTAAAAAACATGTATCACAATTAATATATTAGAAAATATAGCCAAGTAGATATGTTTATCCATATCATGTAATAATTAATTGTAATGAACGGGGTGTAGGTAATAACATCTACAGTATATTCAAAAGGGAATACAAACCCAACCATGAATACATGAAACCTCTGAATATCAAACAATTGTTTATCATTGGCAAACGAATTAAGTTTACCATATGGGATGGTTAAAAGTTGCACCAAGTTTGAGTCTTTCTTCACTTTCCATTACACGTTGTGGGAATTTTTCTCTGTGCCCTAGTAGTTTTCATTTTGATTCCTCAGTAACCTCGTAGTCTATCTCTCTCTCTCTCTCTCTCTCTCTCTCCTTTTCATTATGTATTTTACAAGAGAGAGTGAGTGTAACCCAATCCTTCTGTAAATGCTGTATTCAGAAAAATCGACAGTACTATAATAATATTAGGATAAACACTAAAAAACACGCAGGCATTAAAGATAAACAAGAAATTATTTTCAACTGGAGCTTTTCGTTAGCCATACCTCCTATCCACGGAGCATATCTAGTACTTCGTCCACTCATCGTCGGTCGCCGTTGAATTACTTTTAGTATTCCAAAAACCTGTAATAGACGGCTTAACAACAACAAGAACTCAATCCCTTACACCACTCCCCCCGCCCCCCGAAAAAATATATATCATATATTAGTTTAGTCAAAAATTAAGAGGGGGTTTTTAATGACATATCAAAACTGCCTACTTAGCGCAGTGGTATTTCTAGATGACATGTCACTTTAAAGTAGCTAATATGAAGAGAGAGGGAGCTAAGGTGTCGGGACACTTTCAACACGTTCAGAGTGTTTGTATGTTCAATGAAGAGTTGCTGTGCTTCTCTTTATAGCTTCCTATTATATTATTGGTAGGAAACGCACTGGCAACCGATACTATAGACTTGTTTTCATGATAAGGTTAAAATATCCTTATTTTTTATGATGTTCGTGATTCTTTCCAATACAATATAACTCTAAAAATTTGTGATAAATTTTGAGTATTGCGTAATGAATTATGACCCCGATATATAAGAAAAAGACATGGTGGTAAGATAATGACTTAGACGAAAGTTTAAATGGAATCTTAATAAACACAAACTTATATTGGGAAAAGGGAGGGACAGCAATCTTAGTTACAGCGATATAACCTGCTCAGATTTCTTTTTCTTTTACTCCGTGTGAGTGTGTGTGTGTTTCTCCAACCATACCTTATTGACTCCTCCCACGAAAGAAATTCCAGAGCTTATTGGGTGGGAACTCTTTTGCTAAGAGAGGGGAAGAGTCCCCCCTCCCCCCCATCCCCTCAGTAACACTGGGTTACCATATAATTTTTTCGAAGTCCTTCAAGAAAGTGTACCAGGGGAAACCTTGGTCCAACTGTACGTACCACACACACCATACACGCGTAACGTACACACACACACACACACACACAACACACACACTCCCAAGGAATCGTTTGGAAGCTGCGAAAGTATTTTATATCACGAGACATTTCCTGGTTAGAAGTTTATATATATATATTATATATATATATATATATATATATATATATATATATATATATATATATATATATATTAGGGCTCGTGCCTTGGATGATAAGGCGCCCTATGAGGTAAGTTAGACTAGCGATAATCTTACGCTAAGGGTCGGTTGGTATTGCACTTCCATCTTCAATGGAGTGTCTGGGGGTTTGTATATCATTTACGAATCGGTATTATCTTGTTGGTTATTACGACGATTATGTGTTAAACTCATGGTGAGGAGGTTCTTGTAGAAAACACGAAATATAAAAAATATATGTATTCTTCTGAAGTTTTACATGCTGAATATCAGATATGATTGTACAAGTCTTCTAATAACGATAGCTTGATCGCTTCTGCCAATGATGATGGCTAATCCTATTCCTCTACAATGATAAAGCTTAGGTTTAGAGAGGGTACAGGTCTTCTAATGACGATAGCTAACTCTGTTCTGCCCGTTCTACGATCTCTGTTACAAGTTATGAAGGAACAGACAGTAGTTCGAACATATGACATACATACAAATGAACATAGTTTTTCATACGAACACACAATCAAAATGAGACACGCTACAGATCACGGTAGGCCGTTTGAAATCATAGGTCGGGGTAGTTTGTCTCAAGCAGGGAGCTTGGACTGTTTCAAAACAAATGATGACCCACAGATGACGGCATGTCAACTTAGCCTACCATACTTATTGTATACGTCATTTAGCGTCTCTAGTCTTATCACATTCCTGCAAGCAATCTTTTATATATATGGACTAACATTTCCATATTTTTATTATGTAAACACTTACATCAGCTCGGTACAGCTACCAAAACCACCACTGAATATACTCAAACTTGACTTGCATTTGACTTATAGGAGTGTGATACAGACACTATGTGAAATACTATATATATATATATATATATATATATATATATATATATATATAAGGTAAATAAAAATTCATGGTGTACATGAATTGATTTCAAGTAATAAAAATATAAAACAATGATATTGGTAAATATAGTGATCACGGATATATAAAATGGTACAGTTTTTTCACTTCATCTCATTAGATACTTATGCTCAGAAAATACTAATGTACTCTGATAATTTGCATAGAATGAAGATTAACATGATAAAAAATCATATTTTAACTGATAAAAAATTTCATATATGAATTGATAAAATTATTAATGTTTATGCTGATTGTTATATATCTGATTCATTAATTCATATACTAACTGCATAAATAACTGAAGATATTTTGGCAAGCATAAAAGGTAAACAGATTGGGGAGTTATAGGCCCCTACCTGATTTGTTTATACATACTGTATATGGATTCATATAATTATGATTATATATGTGCACTTTTAAATAGATTCCTATTGTGTACACGCAAAGAATATATTTAAGATTCTGTTTTATTTATGATCATTTTATATAAGAGATTCCTATTGCGTCCACGCAAGATATATTCGACTCTGGTCATTTATGATCAATTATATATAGGATACATGATACTTTTATATATATAGGATACATGACCGAGGTTATACTACTTCACTTTTTAACTAGCGTCGAACAACTTTTCGTCCATTACACAGTTCCAGACAACCACCTATAGACCCAATGAAACGGGCCTATTTCACAGGGTTAAACAACAAGGGCAAAATTTGCCTGGGCGGGTCCACACCGTTCTATTTTTTTGCGCTCATACTTTTACTCTGCATCCTAAGCTACACGATACGTTCGCGATGAATAAAAAAACATCCCCCAGCACGAGTCCCTTCGCCAGCCAAAGTAGAGTTGAAATATCCTTCGGGTCGAAATTGTCGGAAGTAATGTCCCATTCGTAGTCGATTCCGACAGCCGGAGCGTTTCCGCATTAGAACGAGAGTAACGACGGAGGATACGGTGTCGGTCGAAGAAGTCCATGAAATTGTTCCTTTCACATTGTAGGCGGGTTGTTACTTGACTGTAGTCATCCGCAGGCGACGCACGATTTTTTGAAGTTGCGATGTGAAACTCTCGTACTGCAGGATACTGTAACCAGTTCCATTAATCAGCCTGCAAGTGAAAATTATACTTGTCACAAGGGCAAAGTAAATTCAGACGACATCCAAATACAGGGGAGGGAAGAGAGCCATTTAGACCAGACTTAACCCACATGAATTCGCTGATATTTTGGAATTCAAAAGAGTCCGCTGTACAAACTTTTTTATCCATGGCATTAACAATGAGTGAACCTATCCAGGTCTATGATGACTGTAAAAATATCCATAATTATAACACAATAAACAGATATCAATACCACATCCCAAGAAAATTCGATATTTACTGGGGTAGTGAATTACTAACAAAGAAGTGGAAAACGGAGCTAATTGTAAGATTGCCAGGCAACATAGAGTCAAGAGAAGATTTAATAAATGAATTCTGTATTTCTCTATGCTAACTGAAATTAAGTTGTAATAAAATCTGATCCTATGTTGCCCTAACAAAGTTTTCATATTCAATATTCTCGCGCGCATCCTCTGAGGTTAATTTTTTTTAAAAACTTTATTAATAGGTAGAGATTGCAACGAAAAAAAACCCACTATGTAACTAATTTCTAAACTAAACTTTGGGGTTTTCAACAAAATGTGACATTTTTTCCCATGAAGGTTTTACTTGAATTGTAATAGGCTAATGTTGCAAGTAAATATTTCATATCCATAATCGTGATACTTCTAAATGTCTATGAGGTTCAGAAAAAATTAATTCATTTTGATGTTATAGAAATTCTATTTCCTTATTTTGGTTTTTTTATTATTTTAAAATGATTGCAAAGTTGCATTGCGCATACCGATAGACACCTGTACCTAACGTCTGCTTGCCCATGAGAAGTTCGGGCTAGCATTCCCTTTTCTCCAGTCAATCTGTTTTTGCAAGCAGAGACGACACACACGTGAAGCCTGTGTAAGCAGATTATTGAGGTTAAAAAGGAACAAATGCTGATACGGCAATGATGACGTCGTCACTTGGCAGGAGATTGCTCTCAGCCAGCTAAGAGTTACGTTACTTGCTGTAATAAATACGACTTTAGGATAAATTTATTATCTTTTAATACTCGACCCACACGAAAAAGATGTCTGAAAAAAAAAACAGTTACCAAAATTGAACAATATTTAGTTTCAAGTTGGAAATCTGCATAATTGTAATTATGTTAAATTAATATTCCTTATTCAAACTATATGAAAAACAAAAAGGTTTTCCATACAATTCTATATATATTATTAGCCCTGTATAAGATTCATATAGGATTATTTCAGATAACATTTTTTCACTTCTAGACTTCCTGACTTTAAAAATCTCTTTTATTTTATATATTTATTTTATTTATTATTATTTTATTTATTTATTATTTATTTAATTTTTTTTTTTTATTGACTACGAATATAATCACCGGGACAGACAATATGTCAGTAGATTTTGGCTAATCTGTGTTTTTGAACTTTTAGCTTATTTGTCATTACTAAAGCGTAAGTTAGAGTTTTCAAATCTTTACGCATTATATATTTGGATATTTAAATTATCTATGGTTACGTTTTGCTTATTGATTTTTATCTGATTCCTTTTTATTATAATTTGTAACCCCTTCCGACTTCTTACGGAGTGTATTATATTGACTCCACTTGTATTCCATATTTTATCTTATTTTTTTTTTATATTTATTTATTATTTATATTTTTTTTTATATATTATTTGATAAATTTAATGGTTTGGCTTGAAATATGTGGAAAAGTGTTCTAGCGGCGTACCGTATAAGGCTACTTGCGGCATCAATTCTATAGATACAAGAAATAAATGATAAAGGTATTTAAAACTGCGAGAACCGCTATAATCCAGTTCGGATCCAATATCACGAGTTGTAACTCGTAAGACTTGGGATTTACTTCCTATTTAATTATCCGTTTTATTCTACCAAACGATTGACTCTGGGTGTGATAAAATATATTTTGGTTTTCTTAATGAAAAGGGAATTCACAACAACGTGTTAAGGAGTTTATTATTGATTTTACACCACCCGAGTCACAGATTATTATGTTGTTGAATTCCATATTTACTGATTTAGCACTCATAAATATTCGTACGCACTCAATTGCGGTGTTTGTTTTTAGTGCTATTAATTCTATATAACGTGTCAAGGAACTATTAACACTAAGAAGTGTTTTATTCCCTCTGTCAGACTCGTAATTCTGTTAATAATTCTACGTATATTCTTTCAAGGATTGATTTTGGCACAGGATAGGCCCTTAACTGACAGGTGTCTTAGTGTGTCCCTTGTTTTCATGACACGTGTTACAATCAGTTATGTGCTTTTTATATCTGTAAGCATTGTAGGCCAGTAAAATAGTGATTTGGCTTTCTGTGACATAGTAGGGAACCTGGATGACGGAATGCAACCAGTTTATGACGATTGGTATGAAAGAGATTATTACTACTACCTGGTCGTTAGTCATCTGCTGTGTTCTTCGGGTTTTCCTCGTCACAGACCTACATATAATATTACATTTGATTACATTTATTCTGATACACATACTTTAAATATACTTTTGCTTTAGGGTTTTCTGCTCGAAGTGTTTATTGTTTTTTGCTTAGCCGCTGACCCTGTTTCCGTTCGAAATGTTTATTGGTTTTGCTTAGCTGCTGACCTTGTTTCCGTTCGAAGTGTTTATTGTTTGGTGTTTATTGTTTTGCTTATCACTGTTGACACTTGCTTTGTTCAGTTTGTAACAGTTCTGCGCTCCAACCCAGATATTCAATGCTCGCGATCTCTTTGGGTTAAGGATTTTCTTGTTTAGATACAGTTTTAACAATAGGCATGGATGTTTCTATATCTTTTAGTCCAATTAATGGTTCTTTGCTGTATGGTGTGGGATTGCGGGATAATGCGTCAGCTATGATATTTGCTTTCCCAGTAGATATCTTATCTTGGCTCCAAAGACCTGAATGATCATTTGTCACCGAGTTCCTTTTAGACTGTGATTAAAGCCTTTGAAAAACTCGGTAAAGGACTCATGTTCGGTAAGGACTTTATCGGGATAGCCATAGATTATGAACTTAAAAATGTATTAGTGAGTTAAAGATACCTAGCCCTTCCTTGCCTATTACTGCATTTTTTACTTTCAGAGAGGGCTTAGTTTACGTGAATAAAAAAGCTATAGGAAAGAACTGTTTATCATATTACTGAAGTATATCCCTCTTACCCCTTGGTCTGATGCGTCTGTTGCAATAAAAAAAAAAAAAATTCTTATTTAAATCAGGGATTTTTTAAGTTAGGTAAGCTGCATTATTCCGCTTTTAAGATATCGAACGCCTGTTTGATGCTTTTTAGACCATAATAAATACTACGCTCTTCTTCGTAAGATCTGTTAAAGGAGCTGTCATGATTGAAGAGTTAATATTTACATACGATTGTAATACCCACTATTGCTCAAAAGTGCTGTATCCCCCATTTACGTTAATAGGTACCGGAAGTTATGAATAGCCGACACCTTACATGGATTACTTTAAGAAACCTTGACTAGACACATAAAACCTAGATAAACATGTTCGGTTTTTAAAAACTCACATTTAGATATTTTACTCTGAGATTATTTGTCTTTGTCTCTGTAGCACTAGCTCTAGTTTATGAATGTACTTCTAAGGTATTAGAAAGGATTACAAGATCATCCATATAGGCATGTAGGTTATCCCCTAAAAGTCTCCAAACACTATATTGTAATTGGGCGCAACGTAAGCCGGAGGCATACGTAAAATATTGATAATGTCCCCTGAGTGTGCTGAAAACGGTGTATGAGGTACATCACTTAGGTAATGGTATCAGGTAAAAGCCTTTAAGTAAGTCCCAAGTTGGTGAAAAAAATTTATCTAACCTAACAGAGGATAAGATGTCGTCGGTACATCGCACTGGAAACTATCGGGAGTCGTTTCCTTGTTTAAGCGACAGAATCTACGCAGATACGCCAAGTCCGATTTTTTATGGCATGACGTTTTGAGGGAAAATTATATGGGCTATTTGATTTCCTAATGACTCCTATTACTAACATTTTTCAACTTCGTCATTTATCTCTATTTTGAAATTTCATTGAGAGTCTACACGAAGGTACGTATATAGCTTTATGTTTGTCCTTAGACCGTATTTTGTGTTCAATGACATCCGTTTTGTTTTCTCCCAGAGATCACTCGCTAGTGGAGAAACTCCTGGTATTATCAGATAAAAGATAAAAAAAAAGTTTCTGCTGAATCATCTCTGCTTGAATGACTTTACTGATATTACTTTAGATAGAATATAAGAGAGATTCATCCACGACTGATTGGGCGGGATTAAAATTAGCAACAATAAATGCGATATTTATAACTTCCGTATCCACGATATGTATACTTTTAGGGCTTTGTTCGCGGAAATCGTTATATTTCAGAGTGTCAGGAAGGATTAAAATTTCATTTCCCAGCAAAGTCTTTTTTACACGCACTAAGACATTCGAGGGTGCATGCTTCTCGAGGATTTGCGTGCAAAGTGCGACTGCGGTTGTGGGAGAATTCTGTTGGGTCATTTGAACAATGTTACGATTTATGAGACAAATGTATAGTTCCTTTATATAAGTTATTATTTGATTACTGTCTCATTTTGTTCAACGGATTTTAATATGTTTGAAGGTTTATAGGATTTCCCTTTGATAAACACGCCTTATTTTGCAGGATGTAAGATAATATTTTGTGTATCCCTAGATGGATATCTTACAATTACACTAGATATAGATCAATGTTTTTTATAACTATAGAGGTATCTGCAAGCGCTCGCTTATCCGGACTTCTCATTAGGAAGTTCGAACAACAGCGTTGAGTTCCGTAAATACAGGATATTACGTGTACTAAAGGAATAAACAAGATATTCTAATTTTTACGGCGCGTACAGTCGGGCTTTATCCACCACTACTTATAATAACTTACGTATTAAAAAAAAAACGAAAACCTGCTCTGATTACTTTATACGGTCGTGTGTTTCATAGGAAAAATCCTTTTTAATTCAAAAAGGTATTTGGCATGTATGAGCCAACATCGCTTTTCCCCACTCTGCTAGAGTCGCTTATTGTGTGGAATTTGCTTTGCTTTGAAAACTCGGCAGATTTAACTAACCTTGACCGCTTGACTAGGTGACACAGTCACCGAGTTTGCTTGTTTGATTCTGAACGGGCTACTGTTTCTATTTTCTTTTTGTAATAATTAGGATCCTTCTCTTTATTACCATCGGCAACGTATTGTGTGTTTTTAGCATTATGTTGCTGGTTACGTATAAAGCAATGAATGACGAACTATTAGGAACTGAGCGATTACTAATAAGACAAGTTATCACTACTGCATTCAATATTAACTGTTTGTACTTCATTCTTTGCTAAAATTTGAAATAGTGAGGGATCCTGGTCAGCGCATTTAGCCTGCTGAAAGTTTTTTACAGACATGTTATTCCTTGCAATCCAGCCATATTTTAAAGTTAAGTTGAGTCATTGAGGTTCGATATTTTATATAACTCAAAAAACTCAAGGCTTAAAACTGCGAGCGGGACTTTGCAAAGGAGCATTTATTGTCATGACCCGAAATAGTGTTACCTCTAATATAGATTTGTACGGGTGTTCCACTTGTTTTTTGTGTGTTTTTCTAATCACTACGGTGCTTAACGACCCTGTCCATGCATCTGTATAAATACAGACGTCCACTGCGTAAACGCATATTCACTGTTTAATATGATTTGTTACGTAAGGGATTAATAATCACCCAGAATGATAAAATTAACATAGTATATGATTATGATATTTCAGTAGAACTTCTGGAAACAGACACTCAATGATAAAAAACTCGCAGTAGCGAAATCTCAATGATGTAGATAATTTCTGTAAAAAAGTAAGATTAAGAATGCTCGTAACTTCAGCCACAGAATACGAAATTCGACCTGCAAAGGAAACACTCAAAGTTACTCCAAATGAATAAAAAATTGTACTTAGCTTGCTTTTGTGGGAAGTCACGTTGTTCCGATAACGACACACGGCCTTGGTCCTCCTTCTCTATTTTTAGCGGATGACCTGGTTTGGCTTCAGTTTCCCCCGTGCGCGTTGTTTCGATGATTCGAGCCCTTGAAAGATCCGATGCTGCAGAGACGCGTTCGGTTTGTTTCTTGGAGTGCCGGAGACGCTCACTAACGATGTTTTCTTGAATGATTCTAATGAGAGACGAAGCTTGCGTTGTCCTAGGAAAAGGACACGTCGGTTTTGTTTCTTGAAGTTATTCACTAACGATGATACTAAGTTGCTTGAAGAAAATCTCTTGCTTCGTCGTCGTTAAAGAGTTCTTGTTGTTTTCTGAAGTCGCTCACTAACGATGATACTAGGTTGCTTGAAGAATCTGCTGCTTCCGTCGTCGTTGACTTCTTATGATACATGATTTATTATTCTGGTTTTTCTTCGTAGGGACGTTGTAGAGTTCTTCTGGTACGCTGGCCACCAATATTAGGGCTCGTGCCTTGTATGATAAGGCGCCCTATGAGGTAATGTTAGACTAGCGATAATCTTACGCTAAGTCGGTTGGTATTGCACTTCCATCTTCAATGGAGTGTCTGGGGGTTTGTAGATCATTTACGAAGTCGGTATTATCTTGTTGGTTATTACGACGATGTGTTAAACTCATGGTGAGGAGGTTCTTGTAGTAAAACACGAAATATAAAAATATATGTATTCTTCTGAAGTTTTACATGCTGAAGATCAGATATGATTGTACAAGTCTTCTAATAACGATAGCTTTGATCGCTTCTGCCAATGATGATGGCTAATCCTATTTCCTCTACATGATAAAGCTTAGGTAAAGAGGTACAGGTCTTCTAATGACGATAGCTAACTCTGTTCTGCCCGCCCTTCTACATCTCTGTTACAAGTTATGAAGGAACAGACAGTAGTTCGAACATATGAACATACATACAAATGACATAGTTTTCATACGAACACACAATCAAAATGAGACACGCTACAGATCACGTAGGGCCGTTTGAATCAATAGGTCGGGGTAGTTGTCTCAAGCAGGGAGCTTGGACTGTTTCAAACAAAGGAATGACCACAGATGACGGCATGTCAACTTAGCCTACATACTTATTGTATACGTCATCTTTAGCGTCTCTAGTCTGATCACATTCCTGCAAGCAATCTTTTATATATATGGACTAACATTCCATATTTTTATTATGTAAACACTTACATATATATATATAATATACATATATATATATACATATATATATATATATATATATATATATATATATATATATGTATGTATACATATATATATATATATATATATATATATATATATATATATATATATATATATAAATATACATATATATATGTGTATATATATATAAATATACACTATATATATATATGCATATATATATATATATATATATATGTATGTATGTATATATATATACTATATATATATATATGTATATATATATATTTGTGTTTGTGTGTATGTGTGTATGTATGTATATAACTGATATCACGAAAGTCTGGGACTCGATAAAATCCACGAAGGGAAAGTGAAATAATGCTCAGTAAAGGACGAGAGTCGAAAGGCCTTGCAGCCTTTATATATATTAGCAAACTTACCCATCTACGATGGGTGATAAAATACGGGTGCAGAAGTGAAAAATTTATATGTACTATTTGTTCAGCAATATAAAATAAGGGCGATTACACGAATAGTCTCTCTCTCTCTCTCTCTCTCTCTCTCTCTCTTGTAATGTAATTCAAGGGACGATCACTGAACGCAGATAAATTCTTATTCATTGTTGTTTCCCCTCTTTTAAGGATATTCTCTCTCTCTCTTAAAGTAAGTGAAGGGACGGTCAATGTACATAAAGAAGTTCGTATTCATTATTGCTTACCCTCTTTTAATGATTCTCTCTCTCTCTCTCTCCTCTCTCTCTCTCTCTCTCTCTCTCTCTCTCTCAATGTAAGTCAAGTAACGAAGACGGTGATGGGATTATCGGATTACTTAGCTCTCAAATCACAAATTATCTCCTCTCTCTTTCTCTCTCTCATTTTTCGATAGTAAGATAAAATTATGAAATTGCAGTGCATTAATATCGTTAAATGGCTCTCTCTCTCTCTCTCTCATCTCTCTCTCGAAATTACAAAGCAACATTACCGGGCAGTGTCTCTTCAACGCTATTTTGTGCACTGGCAGTCCCGATGGATTTAAGTTATTAAAAAAATCTTGCGGATATTGATGATAATTTTCATCTTCTATGTGATCCGAGCTGAAATATTCGCGACTTTCTCCAGGGAAGTTGTATAGAAATTATGTATGAAAAATCGTAAGTAACTAAAGTCCTACGAATTACCAGCCTCGTTTCACGGCCAGAAAACAGCTCCGTTTCAGGGAATCCCTTCTCACCCCCACCCCCTACAAAGGAGGGGGTTAGGTTGGATGAAACCCCATTACAAACCATCTTCGGGGTCCCCACCATAACCCTGCCAAGTTTCATGCCCATCTGACTAGCCGTTTGGCCGTGATTGAATGACAGACAGACAGACAGACATTACGCCCATTATAGTATGATATATATATATATATATATATACTTATAGATATATATATATATATATATAAAGATAGATAGATAGATAGATAGATCATTTTTCTCTAAGTCCAAATCCATCACATAAAACCTCTTTATATTTGCAGCATTATTTCACAGTAATCTCGAAACATATATTTTGATCCATCTCTCTCTCTCTCTCTCTCTCTCTCTCTCTCTCTCTCTCTCTTTCGATGCTACACACTGCTTTGCCTTATTATCCATACAATCATTTAAGCAATTTTCCCTTCGTTCTCGTGTCCGTGTACGTATATAACGTAAGTGAAGGATAACTCAAGAACAACCGAACGGATTTCGGTGAAATGTGGAAACATGCAAATATATGACGGTTTGTCGCCATGAAAACCACGTCGCCTATTATGTAGCGGCAGGATTATTTTGATTAGGAATTCGTCACTTTATACAAGAGTATACAAAGCAAAAAATCGAGGATTTATTGCTGATAAACACGTATGACTAAAAAAGGTAGAAATAAATTTCACGTCAACTGTTGCTTTGTCAAGCCAGCCAGCAAAGTGATGTGGTTTTTGTTCCTTCATTACGTTGGGATGTTCTTTGGACGACGGAGCAACGACAAAGAGGCAATAATATTAATTCTGCGATGTAGTCGAGTAAAGTACTCGTATGACCAAAATGTATTCAAGGTGAAGGTCATATTTCCTACTTTGTCTGAATGCTGTTATTGTATTCGTTGTGGTGAAAGTATAGGTGTGTATTTTTGTGTCTCGTCTCTCTCTTCTGTTCTTTTCCGTGCACGAGATACAGATTCACATATACATATTTATATATTTATATCTATAAGTATGGGCTTGTGATATTTGGACGTGTTTTCTCTCTCATGCAGTGTCCGTGTCGAAGCTAATGGCATTAGTTATGGATACTGTCTTTTTTTTATTTAGATAATTGAACCAGTCCATATACTTCTTCCCTTTCTCTGGAGGCCAGCTTCTCAGGAATGAGGAGAAATTGATCACGTCTCCTACCATTTACTTATTATCGTCGACAGACATTTTCCTCGCCTATCAAAGGCATCTTCAAGTAAACAGCCCTATGACGCAAAGTTTTGAAACCGTGACCTACAGATATTGACTCGTAACCTTTGGCCTACTTTCTAAGAAAAGCCATGAGGCGACCTAAAGAATATAGATATCTTCCAGAGGACCTTTCTTAGACAGTGACCCCCCAGACAAAGTTCGGGGTCGTAAATAGGACTATATTTCTTGGTGGGGGGGGGGCGGAATGGGTGGGGGTTGGGTCATTGTCTTTACTAGATATTTACAGTGTTTTGATTGATGATTTTACGGTCATCCCCAAAATTGCTGCAAAGGTGGACACATACCGGGTTAAAACCCCTATGGGGCGGGGGTTGGGGAGGGTGGAGTGCCGTGGTCATTATCTAGGGAAGGAGGTCCCTCCCAAATTATGTCGAATTCCGTGAACCTGTTCTTGAGGCATTCTGCTATGAGACATACGCTGGCACACTTCGTTCTTGGGGGGAGCTAGTGATCGTGTATAGATACTGCGATTATGTCGACTGACTCATAAATGATATGACCTTTTAGTTGACGGCCTTATCGGAGCACACTAGAGTTGAAATATCACTTTGAAAAGCGGCATCGATAACTAAAACCTTTATCTAGGGTTGAGACTCTTAACGGGTCCGATCAGCTGATTACTAAGTGTCAATGTACGTACTGCATCCTCTGCGTTAACTGTACTTTTTTTTTTTCTAAACATTTGCTCTTTGATTTTCGCGTTATCTTAGTAGACTTTTCTAATATTATTGTTTTCGTTTTTCCTTAAACTTTTGCTCTTTGATTTTCGCGTTATCTTAGTAGACTCCCTATGACTAATCAGGCACAGACAGTATTAAAAGAGAGAGGTAGAGAGAGAGAGAGAGAGAGAGAGGAGAGAGAGAGAGAGAGAGAGAGAGAGAGAGTTTGGTAATATGTAAGCAAGCTTGTGTTGCTTAAATTTATTTCCATCTTGCATGTAACTTATAAGCTTTCATAGTATCATATAGTAACAAATCCTCTGAGAGAGAGAGAGAGAGAGAGAGAGAGAGAGAGAGAGAGAGAGAGAGAGGATTGCATCTCCTCGAAATCTGATTGTAATAAAGGCATATATAAATGCATAGATCCTGCTGTCGTGAAGTGTTCAGAGTTAGGTCATCACGCTACAAGGTTAAGAAAGAGTATAATATATATATATATATATATATATATATATATATATATATATATATATATATTTCGTAGGAGAGGCGGAAGTGGAGAACCCAGGAATATTTCTCCCTTGATCAATGCGCATCCATTACGTCAACATTTATAGCCAGATTTGTGGTTAATAGCCATTGGTCATTCCTGAGTCATGGCCATCACTACGTTTACAAAAAAAGAAAAAGAAAATATTGCACGTGTGGTAAGGCTGAATTATGCATAGCCGGTTGGAAATCGTGTCGTGAATAGACAGAAAGTGAAATTGATGTATATAGGTCATCTGCTGTCACCATAATAAGAATATATATATTACTTTTATCATGGGGAAGACTAGCTTACGTGGCCGTAAATTAAGTGATAAAAGCTGTGAATGTTGTACTTAACAGTTATCTTAAGGGGCCCAAGGCCAACGATTTTAAGCCTATAGAGGTTCAAATTTCTGGTTTACGGTGATGGATGCTACAGTTTCTTTCTTATACGTCACCATCCTGTTGAACGTTATGATTTTAATGTGCTATGGCACATGTTTGCAAATGATTTCTCTCTCTCTCTCTCTCTGTATTACGTCGGTTTACTTTTCTATATATTGGTATGATCTTCATACTTTCCATTGAAACTTTTCCTCTCTCTCTCTCTCTCTCTCTGTATGTGCGTTTCTCTACAGTTTACTTTCGTATGTATTGGCATGATCAACGACGTACAATCAGCAGTCAAATACAAAAGCGACTTGACAGCTTTAACTGGCCTTTGAACGGGCCATCAGAAGCCACCATTGTCTCGAGGTAGAATTACATCCTTTGCCGATTCTGCAGTTGGCTATTGGTTTGCCTGATAATACATTCAAGCTTTTTATTTTTCATTTTTTTAACCACGGATGAAGTCCCAGTTAAGGTCACAACGTTAACGTCATCGTCATTATATATATATATATATATATATATATATATATATATATATATATATATATATATATATACTTACAAAAATCGATACTTAAAATTTCGATGCTGAAAAGGGGTTTCGTAACGGCTTCGTTGTATTTTCGAGGGACTATACAAGACGAATGACAGGAATGACAAAAAGGCTACCAATGTAGAATCTAAAATAGTAGTTGCACCTCGATTACGGATTTATGATACAAAGGGGACGATTGAAAAGGACAACTTGAATTTTGAAAGAAAAAAAAAAAAAAAATAAATATATATATATATATATATATATATATATATTATATACGCAGAAGGAAGCGGAGGTGGACCAGCAAGTCTGGTGTGCCCTCCTCTCATTTATACACACACACACACACATATATATATCATATATATATATATATATATATATATATATATATATATATATACACACATATATATACTAGGAATTTTATTTTTCATTTTAAGATCCCTGATGATGTAATCAGTTGGACAATTACGAAACGTTGGCATAAAGCCAGCCTATATATCTGTGAGTGTCCTCCTCCCTTTAATGATGATTTATATATATATATATATATATATATATATATATATATATATATATATATATATATTTATATACATATATATTATATATATTATTTATATACATATATATATATATGATATATATATATATGTATGTATGTATATATAAACACGAGCAAAAACATCAATTTAACTGTCGTTTTCTTGGTGGGGAGGCGAACAATGGCCAATCTGGTCGTTCATTGAAGTGCCTCACTAGACTTCATAGGATTGTAGCAGTTTGAACCGGTAGGACTCTCTATTGTGGCTCCTTAAGAGGAGAGTTAATAGGAGTCAAGCTTTTTGTAGAAAATGTCAGTAACAGTTATGCAATCTGACAAGTAAAAAAAAATAAAAGAAAAAGGAGTTACGCAATTTGACTGGTAAATATATATATGTATATATATATATTTATATATATATATATATATATATATATATATATATATATATATACTATATATATATATTTACCAGTCAAATTGCGTAACTCCTTTTTCTTTTATTTATTTTTATTACTCGTCAAATTGCAGAACTCTTGTGGGTTATGTATTTAGGACCGAAGTATTGGAATATATTGTAATATAGGTAATATTTTTTTAATGAATGAGGACTAATGTCTACACTGTATATATGATATGCTTACATATATATATATATATATATATATATATATATAAATATATATATATATATATATATATATATATATATATATATATATATATATATACTAATAAAAGGAGCCCATAAAACACCAAAATAGAGAAAAAGTACTATATTTCAGAGACTGCTGTCTCCCTCTTCAGGTAGATGAATGAGAAAAAGTTCACAGAAAAGGTGGTATTTATAAATACCAAGAGGTCCATCCACAAACAAGCCATTTTTAAGTCACCCCCACCGTGATAATCTTCCTCTAATCTTCTTAAGGGTTGGTTGAATGAAGACGTTGTCGATCGTGTCCGAAATCCATCCTCCTTTTGAGATGTTCCATTACCTGCCTCTCTTTTATTAAGGCCGATTCCATCATTTGACTCTTGTACCGGCAGTTGCTGCTATAAATTACACGTGACAAATTCCAGTTTATTCTATGGTTATGTTCATTTATATGGTTGAAAATAGCCGAGTTCTGTTGTCCATACCTAACTGACCGTTTGTGTTGTATTAATCTCTGGGGAAGGGATTTACCTGTAAATCCGATGTAAGATTGGTCACAGTCCTGGCATGGGATTTCGTATACCCCAGAGTCCTTTGGAGATGTCTTTTGTTGGACGTTAATCAGGGATTTGGCTAAGGTGTTTGGGTAAGTAAATACAAAAGGGTTCGATTTTCCGAGGGGGTTGGTTATTCTCTTAATCGTGTCCAGGTGGGGAATTATTATTTTATTGTTGGGTGTCATCTCTGGTCTTGTCTTTAGGGGTCGGTAGAAAATTACGTTAGCTTGTGAATTGCTTTCTCAATTATATGTCAGGATATTTTGTTTTAAAGACGAAGTTGCTTGCGAATTAGTTCAAATTCTTTTTCCAGGAATTCTGGGGAACAAATTCGCAAGGCTCTTAAGAACAAGTTACTAGCTACACCTATTTTGATAGAAATGTCATGATAGCTAAAGTAGTGAATGTATGAAAGTGAGAACGTTGGTTTTCTGTATATGGTAAATTTGTATTCTGTCGTATCTCTGATTATTAAAACATCAAGAAAAGGAATTTTGTTGTCTGTTTCCCATTCAACTTTAAATTTGATGCTGGGCACTAATGTGTTTAATTTCGAGAGGAATTCATTGAAATTGCCCCACCTATTATCCCAAAATGTTAGGATATCATCCACGTATCTCATCCACAGCATGTTTTGGGTTTTATTGCATTTATTACTGTAGTTTCAAAGTAATTTCCATGTACAGATTGGCTAGAACAGGACTTAAAGGACTACCCATACTACACCCCCGAATTTTTGCTTGTAGAATGATTCCCCGAATCCCGAATGAAATACGTTATTAGATGCACATAATTCAACTAGCTTTATTATTTTGTCAAGCGCCAATGGGAAATGATCTGAATAGGGGGATAATTTTACCCTTAAAAAACTGAAGAACGTCCTGTACTGGTACTTTAGTGAACAAGGAATCTACATCAAGGCTTAAAAGTTTTATGTTGTGAAGTGGTATATGTGCTTCTCTGAATTTGTGACAAAAATCTTCCGAATGTTTATGGGTACTGGGAGAAAAAGTGCCTAAAAAAGGGAAAGGAGGCCAGCTAACCATTAGAAATTTTGTAATTGAAAGCACCGGCACATGAAACGATGGGTCTGAATGGAAGATTGTCTTTGTGAGTTTTGGGAAGGCCATAAAAATAGGGTAATTAGGATTAATTACTTTAAATTTCTCTAATAGTTTCAATACTCTTTTTGTCTTTGCCAATTAATCTTACTTTCCGAAAAAATTCTGTGGGAACGTTTTGGAGGGGATTTTTCGTCAGTTTTTCGTATGTGTTTGTGTCGCTAAGGAGCTGGTTGATTTTGTCAAGGTAGAAGTCTTTGTCCATTATTACGATTTTGCCGTCTTTGTCGGATCTACTTATTATAACATCTAACTTTTTTAGCGAGTGGATGGCTATCATGAATCTGCGGGGAACAGGATATTTCTTATGTCAGTCCGATTTAAAGCATTTAGTACTCCTTTTAAACATATCTCTTCACGGTTGTAGTTTTTGTCAGATATGAATTTATCAAAGCCACTATGAAGTCTAGGTTGTTTTTGCGGTCTGGCATAAGGGCAAAGGATAAGCCTAAATTTAAAACTAAATGTTGATTTACAGTAAGGGGGGTGTTGGATAAGTTTAAAACTTTGTCTTGTTGCTCAAGATAATTCCATGCACTATTGTCTATTAGGTTTAAACTTGCGTAGAAGTCTGTTGGAATGAGTCACGCTATTATAGGCAGCAATGTCGGAACAGAATGAAATCAGATACCTGTATATGTGGTCCGTAGTGAGGAGGCGAAGATTAGACTGGGTTCCATATATCACTCTGCGTAGTACGAAGATATATCACGAAGAGTGATATATGGAACCCAGTCTAATCTTCGCCTCCTCACTACGGACCACATATACAGGTATCTGATTTCATTCTGTTCCGACATTGCTGCCTATAATAGCGTGACTCATTCCAACAGACTTCTACGCAAGTTAAATAACCTAATAGACAATAGTGCATGGAATTATCTTGAGCAACAAGACAAAGTTTTAAACTTATCCAACACCCCCCTTACTGTAAATCAACATTTAGTTTTTAAATTTAGGCTTATCCTTTGCCCTTATGCCAGACCGCAAAAACAACCTAGACTTCATAGTGGCTTCTGATAAATTCATATCTGACAAAAACTACAACCGTGAAGAGATATGTTTAAAAGGAGTGTTACTAAATGCTTTAACTGACTTACATAAGAAATATCCTGTTCCCCGCAGATTCATGATAGCCATCCACTCGCTAAAAAGTTAGATGTTATAATAAGTAGATCCGACAAAGACGGCAAAATCGTAATAATGGACAAAGACTTCTACCTTGACAAAATCAACCAGCTCCTTAGCGGACACAAACACATACGAAAAACTGACGAAAAATCCCCTCCAAAACGTTTCCCACAGAATTTTTTCGGAAAGTAAGATTAATTGGCAAAGACAAAAGAGTATTGAACTATTAGAGAAATTTAAAGTAATTAATCCTAAATTACCCCCTATTTTTATTGGCCTTCCAAAACTCACAAAGACAATCTTCCATTCAGACCCATCGTTTCATGTGCCGGTGCTTTCAATTACAAAATTTCTAAATGGTTAGCTGGCCTCCTTTCCCCTTTTTTAGGCACTTTTTCTCCCAGTCACATTAAACATTCGGAAGATTTTTGTCACAAATTCAGAGAAGCACATATACCACTTCACAACATAAAACTTTTAAGCCTTGATGTAGATTCCTTGTTCACTAAAGTACCAGTACAGGACGTTCTTCAGTTTTTAAGGGTAAAATTATCCCCCTATTCAGATCATTTCCCATTGGCGCTTGTACAAAATAATAAAGCTAGTTGAATTATGTGCATCTAATAACGTATTTTCATTCGGGGAATCATTCTACAAGCAAAAATTCGGGTGTAGTATGGGTAGTCCTTTAAGTCCTGTTCTAGCCAATCTGTACATGGAATACTTTTGAAACTACAGTAATAAATGCAATAAAACCCAAAAACATGCTGTGGATGAGATACGTGGATGATATCCTAACATTTTGGGATAATAGGTGGGGCAATTTCAATGAATTCCTCTCGAAATTAAACACATTAGTGCCCAGCATCAAATTTAAAGTTGAATGGGAAACAGACAACAAAATTCCTTTTCTTGATGTTTTAATAATCAGAGATACGACAGAATACAAATTTACCATATACAGAAAACCAACGTTCTCACTTTCATACATTCACTACTTTAGCTATCATGACATTTCTATCAAAATAGGTGTAGCTAGTAACTTGTTCTTAAGAGCCTTGCGAATTTGTTCCCCAGAATTCCTGGAAAAAGAATTTGAACTAATTCGCAAGCAACTTTCGTCTTTAAAATATCCTGACCATATAATTGAGAAAGCAATTCACAAAGCTAACGTAATTTTCTACCGACCCCCTAAAGACAAGACCAGAGATACACCCAACAATAAAATAATAATTCCCCACCTGGACACGATTAAGAGAATAACCAACCCCCTCGGAAAATCGAACCCTTTTGTATTTACTTACCCAAACACCTTAGCCAAATCCCATGATTAACGTCCAACAAAAGACATCTCCAAAGGACTCTGGGGTATACGAAATCCCATGCCAGGACTGTGACCAATCTTACATCGGATTTACAGGTAAATCCCTTCCCCAGAGATTAATACAACACAAACGGTCAGTTAGGTATGGACAACAGAACTCGGCTATTTTCAACCATATAAATGAACATAACCATAGAATAAACTGGAATTTGTCACGTGTAATTTATAGCAACAACTGCCGGTACAAGAGTCAAATGATGGAATCGGCCTTAATAAAAGAGAGGCAGGTAATGAACATCTCAAAAGGAGGATGGATTTCGGACACGATCGACAACGTCTTCATTCAACCAACCCTTAAGAAGATTAGAGGAAGATTATCAGCGGGGGTGACTTAAAATGGCTTGTTTGTGGATGGACCTCTTGGTATTTATAAATACCACCTTTTCTGTGAACTTTTCTCATTCATCTACCTGAAGAGGGAGACAGCAGTCTCTGAAATATAGTACTTTTTCTCTATTTTGGTGTTTTTATGGCCTCCTTTTATTAGATGGAACTCTGTTGTTACAGAACATTTTTACCAGTCATATATATATATATATATATATATATATATATATATATATATATATATATATATATATATATATATATGTATATATCTGTGTAATTGTAATAGCCACAATGCCCTCTTAACCTCTCAAATTCTCTTGCTCTTTGTTTTCTGATCCCTTGCAACTACAAAGCCTTGGGATCCAACTTCAAATGTTCAAATACATACTTATATATATATATATATATATATATATATATATATATATATATGTATATATATGTAAATATATAAATATATATATATATATATATATATGTAATATATATATATATATATATATATATATATATATATATGTATATATATACATATATATACACACACAAGATCTATAATCCATACATTATCAACCCATCGTATACGCAAATTGACTTCACGACAGGATCAGAGAAAACTCCGATCTCAACCGAAAGCTTCTCATTGCGCACTTCTGCAGGTTATTGGCATCTGACCTTTCTTCCCCCCTCCCCCCCTTAACCCCCACCCCCCCACCCCCCACCCCCCCCGTGGCTCTCGAGTTTGGTCTGGCTTCAGCCGTATTTTCTTTCATAATCTGCTGCTGATTTGACGATATGACGCCGCCCCTTGACTCGAGGGGAAGTTGACGATTGGCCGGCAATGGGAGGCGGCATTTTTTTTTTAGCAGTCAACTATAGGTTTTAAGGAACGATTATCACATCTCATTTAAAAGTCGATATTTGAGAGAGAGAGAGAGAGAGAGAGAGAGAGAGAGAGAGAGAGAGAGAGAGAGAGAGAGGCATGGGCCTATAGTACACGTAAAGAAAACCCAGATATTTAAAACGTTCTAAGACTGTAGTGTAGAGAGAGAGAGAATATTTCTACAATAAAATGTTTCAGAAGTCCTAAATGGTTTTGAGAGAGAGAGAGAGAGGAGAGAGAGAGAGAGAGGTATGTGGGTGGCTACTGGCCTATAGTATCTACCCTCTCTCTCTCTCTTTCTCTCTCTCTCTCAATCTGGGGCAAGAGTGATGAGGAGAGAGTAAGTGAGGCAATTGAGGAAATATAGTAAAGGACGAGCAGTCGTAAGGCCCTATATATATACATATATATATATATATATATATATATATAATATACGTATATATATATATATATATGTATATATGTATGTATATGTATGTATATGTATGTATGTATGTATGTATGCATAAAGGGTTGGAGTGTAAGTGGGTCATCGTTGAATAATTACACAGGTTTACTCATTCCAACTGACCCATTCAGGAATGACTTGCAATTCGCTCGATATTAAGCCTAAAACCGTCTACACGAGTCTATGAATATAGGTCGCGGGTTGGTACTCATTTGTTCCCTAAGAAGTTAATGGATGAGTCTTATTTTTAAGATTTTTTTTAAACAATCTTTCTTAATACTCTCACCAGCTGGTCATTCGACGCGATCTCTCTCTCTCTCTCTCTCCTCTCTCTCTCTCTCTCTCTCTCTCTCTCTTCCTTTTGGTGTCGTTCATTCGCAGGTTAAGTTATTGACAACAAAATGAACTCCTTTTTTTTTCCCCCAATATCAATTCTACAAAATTGAATATTTTTTCCCAATACCAATACTAGAAAATTAACTATTTTTTCCCAGTATCAACACTGGTACTAAATTAAAAGAAAATAAATACTTTTCCCAATATCAATACTACAAAATGAACTATTTTATTCCCAATATCATTACTACAAAATGAAGTATTTTTCCCAATATCAACACTACAAAATTAACTTTTTTTTTCAATTTCATTACTACAAAATTATATATTTTTCCCAATATCAATAATACAAAATTAAATATTTTTCCCAACATCAGTACTACAAAAGTAACTATTTTTTTCCAAATTCAACACCAGAAAATGAGCTATATATCTTTTTCCACTATCAATGCTGCAAAATTAACTAACTTTTTCCAGTGTAACCAAATTTGCATAAACGTTTATAAAAAGAAAAAAGCTTCGTGTAACATGAAAATCCCTTTCGAGTTATATTTCAGTCGATTTCTCTTTATTACGAATGAAATTGTAGGTCGAGTTACACCTCTACATAAATGATTTGTCTTAAATTTAGTTCGTAAATGCCAGAAATGCTGCATAATTATAGAACATTGGCTCTCAGCATTTGGGACGTGACATGATTCGCGTTGACGGTTTTCCGTCGTCCTTGACGAGGTAAGGAACGAATTAACAGCAAGGTTAGATGAATATTTAAAATGTCGCTACTCATTGTTGAATAAGAACCTCGTCATCACCATCAATATCATCTTCATTATAATATCAAAATCTAAATATTAACTGATAGGAAGATCTTACTGCTGAGGAATTTTTGATACAGTTCCATACGCCAAAGGATGACGAAGTTCTATGCGTTCAATAGCAGCTTCAGCGCGTTGAAAACTGTTCGGTCAGACAGAACAAACAGGACGTAAGGTTGCTTATTTCTAAGATGTATGCTATGGTATTGCACCAGCCACGGTATTTTTTTTGCCATGACCCTAGGTTAGGTTAGGTTAGGTTAGTTCAAAGTAAGGGTTAGGTTAGTTCATAGTAGGTTTTAGGTTAGGTTACGTTGGTTTAAAGCAGTGTTTTTCACCCTTTTTATGCCCATGGCCCATTTTTTGGCATTCCTAAGTACTCGTGGCCCAATGCCATTCAAAATTGTGTAAAAAATAATAATAGAATTTTATTAATGTTTTTAGAACACTTTCATTGGATTTACATTATCATTTACTGAACTATTTCTTTAGAGCACTTCATTACTTTACATTTTCATTGCTGGAAGAAAATGTTGGCCTTTATTCACTGATAATAACTCATATATGTTGTAATCAAAACTCAAAGGACATCTATTCACTTATGAAATTAAGCACTTTCCGGTATTTGCGTAATTAAATTTTATGGATTGTCATGATAACTCAAAATACTTTTTCACTTATGAAAATAAGAACTGGCCTGCATTTAACAGTATTCGAAATAAATTTTGGACATTGAAATAAAAACTAAAATTCCACTTTTTTACTTATGAAGTTTAGCACTGGCATGCTTTTATAGTAAATAGAATTTGTCAATTTGTATTGTAATAAAAACTAAATTTACATTTGTACAACAATTATAGAAATAAAAATAATAGTACTTTATTGTTGGCATGTAAAATACTGCATAAATTTGGTACCTAGTGTGATGGCCGTGCTTGCTTTTTAAATCTCTCATTTTGTGCTTCATTATTTCTAGATTTTTCACTTTTAAATTTTATTTTAAAGATGCTCGTTTCATGGCCCCCCTCAGAA
>NC_061098.1:15645974-15665974 GCF_015104395.2 Macrobrachium nipponense | reverse complement strand
CGTGATAGCGAAGCGAAGCACAAAAGCGATTTAATGTTAAAAGATGCACCTAACTTGAACTCCTACAAGTAGCTTTAGGTTTGAATCTAAAAAAGGTCTTCCCTGTTTTGTGAATTTTAATTTTTATTCTCGTTTTGTAATATTGCTTCCTTATCCTTTTATACGAGTTTGTGTGAACCTATGTTTTACAGGCCAGAGTGATATTGACCATAAGCTTGGGGGGTTGTTTTTTTTTGCTTAATTTATAATTAGATTGAAATTCCCTTATCTGTTACAAAAATCCAAGAAAATAACCGTTAGTCCAGCCATTTTATCTGTATACTACGCTCTGCAACTCAAATAAATGATACTCTTCAGATTAAGTTTGATAAGAATGAAGTTCCCGACGGTGGTATGGTGGTCTCTAAGTTTGATAACCTTTTACCCACCATTTCAGATTTTTTTATTAATGCTTCTTGAGACGTTTATCTGTATGATTTTTGTATATAGTGTTCTTGGAATTTCCTAGCTGTCATTGCCTTATCTAACTTTGGTATGTGATGCGCCTCGTCTCGTTGTGATAACTTGAGGGCAACGGTAGTTACGTAAAGATTGCAGACGTCTGCATTTTTTGTGATTTATTGTTGTTGTTGTCTAGTGCCCAAAACAGCTGACAAAATTGGAAGAGTTAATCCCCCATTTTTTAAGAGTTTTCCCTTCTTTATGGTTTAAATTTCGTTGGTTTTTAATATAACGTTTTATGCATTTTTTTGGAGTCTTCGACTTTTCTTGAGTTTTGATGTGACTTCTTGTGATTTGTGTGACGTTGTCCAGTACCCAGAACAGCTGACAAAGTTGGTAGAGTTAATGCCCCATTTTTTATGAGTTTTCCCAGCTTTATAGGTTTAAGTTTCGTCAGTTTTTAATTTAAAGTTTCTTGAGGTTTCGATTCCTCGTGATTTTTTGCGGTACCTCGCTGGTAATTCATGGTTACAACCCTTACATTTTTATTTTTTTACGTGATTCCCAATGCTCCACTTACCTTGTAACTTGAAATACAGGGTGTCCATAAAGTCCCAGTACCATTACAAGTATGCATTGCTCAGAATGGTACTGGGACTTTATGGACACCCTGTATGGTGGCAGGTCGGCAACTGATATCGTTTGGATAATAATTTGGGAGAGGTCACACGAGACAAGACATGAAATGCAGTCTAAGGGGAGTAGACAATGTCAATTTAAGAGACAGCTACTGGTGACATTTCCCTCAGATACCCGTAGAAAAGCACACCAGGTATTGGGACGACGATTCAAGGTTCTTGTATTTACCTGGAAGTCCTGTAGATCGAAGTAGAAGGTGAGGTAACAGATGGTGACGAGGAGTATGCTCGGGATGAAGGCGTTGCCTATGTAGTATCCGAATTGGTTCCTGAATTCAATTTCGACCTGTTGACGGACTATCAGAGTTTTAGAATGATAGGGTGGTTATTCCAAGGGAGAAAAATAGGGTTACTACAGTTGTTGAAAGGGGTAGTATTGAATCATTTAGCTGCTTGGTTAGCAATGTACTACTTTCTGTGAATGACTATTCAGTCTGGTGTCATTTGAAGCTATAGGGTTGTAAGTTATTGCAATCTGTTCGGTAAATATAAGAATAAAGGAAATGCAACGACATAATAATGAGTTGTAGCTAACCGGAAATCAGGTCTCTGTATTTTACTGTAAAGAAATATTGGCAAAAAAATTTGTTTTGCAAAAAAAAATTTTTTTGCATTTTTTTGTTTTGAAAAAAAAAAAAATTAATAAAAGCAAAAGAATCTAAATTACCTTTCCAGTGACTTGTTTATAGCTGTTTATAATTGCCATTGCATCTTTTTTTATGGTATGGGTACGCTATACTTAAATACTAACCGTTTCATTTATTACCCCGGTAGTTGTTTTACGATATGACATTGGGCACAAAGGACCAGTTTTGCCTGTACCTAATTTCTCACCTACGTTAAAGTTCAAGAAGCATTAAACTTTGAAAAATAATATATAGAACATAAATGATATGCGTCCTTATATCATACGATAATTTTGGAATAATTACTTGAATTTACCAACACCAGAAGGCACGGGAACACAAGCAATAGTAGCCAAACCTTTATGAAGTCGTCGCCCGCTATCACAGTCGTATTAACTGACACACCAACCACCAGGTACTCGAGAAGTGTCCGGACCCCTGTGAATTCCACGGTTTCCTGAAAACGAGAGTTTCTTGAAGAAAAAACAGGGGAATTATCTGTAGTGTGGACGCACCCTGATAAAGCAAATCATTAGTAATCATGTCTTCATATGTTGTCCACATACACACACTCACAACATATTTCTGTAGCTCGTTCGCTGTGTCAGTGAGCGAATAGAGGAGAGCGCATTTCTGGTTGTCGAACGGATAGTAATAAAGCTGGAACTGGCAAGCGATTGGAGCAGTGTAGGTCGCCACCAGCATCATTAGGTTGCTCGCGCCGTCGTAAACGTCATCTGAAAATGTAGAGCCAACTGGACATCATGATTTCTTTACATATCTTTGAAATTTTCCTCCAAATAGGCACTGTTACCTTCCAGATACTGTTACCTTACAGATTCTGTTACCTTCCAGACACTGTTACCTTCCAGACGCTGTTACCTTCCAGGCACTGTTACCTTCCAGATAATGTTACCTTCCAGACACTGTTACCATCCAAACAATATTACCTTCCAGATAATGTTACCTTCCAGACACTGTTACCTTCCAGATAATGTTACCTTCCAGACACTGCTACCCTCCAGACACTGCTACCTTCGAGACACTGATACCATCGAGGCACTGTTACCTTCCAGATAATGTTACCTTCCAGACACTGTTACCCTCCAGACACTGCTACCTTCCAGACACTGTTACCTTCCAGACACTGTTACCTTCCAGACACTGTTACCTTCCAGATAATGTTACCTTCCAGAAACTGTTACCTTCCAGATAATGTTACCTTCCAGACACTGCTACCCTCCAGACACTGATACCTTCCAGACACTGAAACCTTCGAGACACT
Organism: Macrobrachium nipponense; assembly: GCF_015104395.2. Classification (NCBI taxonomy): domain Eukaryota; kingdom Metazoa; phylum Arthropoda; class Malacostraca; order Decapoda; family Palaemonidae; genus Macrobrachium; species Macrobrachium nipponense. The sequence goes on along the minus strand of NC_061098.1, from coordinate 15,662,924 downwards.
GTTACCTTCCAGATAATGTCACCTTCCAGACACTGTTACCCTCCAGACACTGCTACCTTCCAGACATTGCTACCTTTAAGACACTGCTACCTTCCTGACATTGCTACCTTCCAGACACTGCTACCTTCCTGACATTGCTACCTTCCAGACACTGCTACCTTCCAGACACTGTTACATTCCAGACACTATTACCTTCCCTGTGGTTGGTGATGCTGTCAGGCAGAGGGGGCTGATCTCGCTGAACCAGTAAATATTCTGCCCTGGGCACCAGATCGACTGGGCTCAGGTTTCCCGACTGGATTTCGAAAGTTGGGAGCCACAGGGACGAATAATTCTGGAAGTAACAGGCAGCAAAATGACGTGGGTATTCAATGCCAGTAAAATTGTCAGGAATTGAAACAGCGAATTCATGATAACGGCTTCCTCGAAGTGAAGAAACTTCTTGACACTAAGGGATGTAAACTTTGTTAACCAGTAGGGCAACTAGTAATTTAATTAAGTTATTTAGAATGACAGAACATTAATTTTTGTGCTTTTAGAAATATTTCCAGGCACTTGCATAAGAGCCAGTAAAACTGGTGTGTATTTAATGGTGTTTTTGTGTTTCCATAAATATTTGCAGACTCTTGCATATATGATCAAGTAGAACTGGTGTGCATATGATGGTGTCTTTGTGTGTCCAGAAATACTTGTATAGTCTTGCATATGATCAAGTTGTGTTTCCAGAAATACTGGCAGATTCTTGCATACGATCAAGTAAAACTGGTGTGTACATAATGGTATTTTGTGTGTCCAGGAAGACTCCATATTCCAAACCTTCGATTTGTTTGAGAAGTTCCCGTGTCTGAGATTGAGGAACCTGATTCTAGGGTCTCTCCATTTCAGTTTCTGGATGATGTCCAACGTGACTCTGAATCCCACCAAGTTGAAGTTTCTGACTGAGGTGATTTCCAGAGAGAAGTTGACCTGTGACAGTTTGTTCTCTGTAAGGGGAGGGGGGAGACCCCTCGAGTAAGAGGCAGGATAGACAATCAGAACACAGTCGCTCTCGTCACTGTTGTCTCTGCACTGGGTCTTCTGGTCGCACCTCTGCTCCTTCGGAATGCAGGTCCCGTCGTCACACGTAAATTCTCCGTCCACACAGGCGGACAGTGTCAGAATGACCTGCAACAGACGTATGAATGTGAAATTTTCAACTAAGTTTGATTCCAGTACTTGTCAAAGTAGCATTATTGAAGACTTTCCAGAAAGTTATTGGTCAGAATCTAGGTAGAACCAGCTGGTCTTACCACATCATTCCCACAAGCATCTTTGGTCTCCCACTTGTGCCTCCCCAGTGGGTATTCTTGCTTTTTCAAGATGGCGGTTGCATATCCTGAGGTGGTGTTCTTTGTTTGCTCTAATATCCAGTCATCGTTACTCCACAGGATGCGGCTTTTGAAATATCCTACCAGCTCGGGCTTGCTGAGTCCCCTGTTGGTGATTGTGAAGTTTGTGTCAAAGTTGGTGTCGGAGCATAGCCCACGTAATCTGAGCTGGGGCGGCTTCGGGAACGAGCACATCGGGCAGGTCTTGTAACTGCAGGGTCCACAAAACCATTTCCCGGAATACGTATCGGTGCCAACGCTCACACAGAGGCAGTCAGTAGCTGGGAGATCCCAGCCTTTTCCAAAATTACTCCAAGTAATCAGTTTTTTGTCGGCTTTTGTGTACCATTGTCCATCAGACTGATTGCCCTTAATTCCTACCCAGTATATGGTACTCCATGAACTTAGGCACTGGTCACCGAACTGGAGCGCCAATGAGTACCTTTCTTTAGCCTCCTCTGGATTCACAGGCACGACTGTCGTTCCTTTCAGAGAGCTGCACAGGTTACTCGCCTCGTCAAAGACCATCTTTTTGGGAATCAAGACAATGTGCTCCGTCGAGAAACTGCTACAGATATGATCAGTGCTGTACTGGTAAACTTTAGCCAAACCTTTCACAGTGAATCCATCCATGGACTCGGCAAACTCCATGAGAGGTTTTGGGCTTTCAAATTCTGTCTTGCAAGATTGAACGTAACTCACCATGTTATCCTTAGAAATAGAAACATTGAAAAATATAAAGTTAGCAATGTCGCCGTTGAAAGTCTGAGACAGGGAAAAGCCACCATTCTCCGTGTCCAGGTCTTGTCCAATTACCAGATGACCCCCTGGCCTGACGAATTTTCTGTCTCCATCCTTAAAAGTCAAGTTCAAACTCCAGATCTGTAAAGTGATTAACGGTAATGTTTTATTTTGTCAGTCTTCTTGCTGATGAATGCCAATCATACCATTTATGACATTAAAAGAATTATTGTTTCTCTTACTAGAAAATCATCTGTACATATTTGCAGAAAACAAAGCTACTTATTTCTGGTTCTGAAGTTTACCAGTTAAATTGTATCCTGAATACAATGAGTGTCACTACTGGGAACCAAATTATTTTATAATTAAGGAAATTGCTTCTCGGTGCCTTTAGGTTACGTGAAGAAGATTTGGGAGGTGCTGCAGCAGCTAAGGACTCTGATATTTTGCAATATGTTTGTGATTTAACAAGGCCATGTTGGAGACCCTGAATAACATAAATTCGTCCAGGGGTATTGCTTATTTGTACATCTAACTGTAAATCATTGATACTGTTACCTGCGCTCCACAGACTAGTCCAGCTGTAAGCTGTAACTAATTCATATGGAACAACCCCACCACAGGGGCCACTGACTTGAAATTCAAGCTTACAATGAATGTGATGTTCATTAGGAAGAAATAAGAGGGAGTATAGGGAAATACAGAAAGAAGAGGTCTTATTTCTTAAAAAAGGAAATATAAATTGATAAATAGACAAGAATGTATTAAAATGCAAGAAGAATACTGTTAGGGTAGCAATGCATTGCATCTTCGCTGGAACTTCTCAAGTTCCAGCTTCACGACATCCTCTGGAAGGCTGTTCCACAGTCCAGCAGTGCGAAGGACCTCTGGAACTGAGAAGTTCGACAGCAGGACACATTAACTGCATATTGGTGCTGCTGTTCAGCAGCAGGTTTGAGGGAGAGTAACTATAAAATGAAACTCAAAATAGTGCTTCGGTTCACTAGTTTGGATCATGGAATACAATGCTCTACGTCATCTCATTTGTCACTAAGCGCGCCACCAGCATCACAGCAGTGTAGGTACAAAGCAAAGATACTATAAGAGGTCAAGTAAAGTTTTGCCAGATTGCTTACCTCGTCGTTCAGTGTGGCCGTGACAGTCTTGCCGTTGAGGTCGAGTGCAATGCAGAAATGGTACCAGGTGAAGAGGATGATTGACGGGATATCCTGGGCCAACTTCACTGAGTACTGGCAGCACTCAATAAAGATCTGGCTTTCCGGGCCGTCAATAACTGGGGTTGGTTGGATAAGGAATTAAACCTGTTACTCCAAAGAGTAAGAATGTCCTCTGTCTATACATATAAAAGGCAATGCCCGTCTGTCTGTTCGTTATGCATGCCCAGACATTGAAAGCTAGGGCTAGGAAATGTTTAACTTAGACTCCCCTCCCCCGCTGAACGGTTTTAGTCAAAATCCGAAATTCGAGGGCTGTTTCTAACCCCCTCTTTTTCGTACCCCCTCATTTTTTTTTTTTTTACAACTTTTGGAGTTGACAGCCAACACTTAGGATTTTTCACAACTTCTTTGGCTTGACAGGATCCCTAGCAATTACTTATTCTGAAAGTGATTGCATAATCCTCCCTGTAGTGGAAGTAATCACGGACGGCAAGCCTCTTTTTATCCCGAGCAATGCCAGGATAATCTACTATAGTAGATTCACATCAACCGTGCATTTGACGTCTAGGCCAGTCCCTTACAACGCTCCTGATTGGCTGTTGATAAGCCAAAGACAGGGCCGGAAACTCTCAGTCTCTCGAGAGAGTTCACACAGGCAGGATGTATGTCCACCTCTCCTGAAAGACGAAACTATCAGTCTCTCTTGAGAGTTCACACAGGCAGGATCTACGTTCCACCTCTCCTGAGGGATACGTCTTTCGGGAGAGGTGGAACATACATCCTGCCTCTATGAACTCTCTCGAGAGACTGAGAGTTCCATCCCTGTGAGTGGCTTATCAACAGCCAATCAGGAGCGTCGTAAGGGACTGGCCTAGACGTCAAATGCACGGTTGATGTGAATCTACTATAGTAACTTCATAAAGTAACGATATCCTCTATTACTTAGGGAATTAGCAATGTCTAGTACTACTCCAAGAAGTAGCATGTTTTCTTGGAGTAATAGTAGACATTGCTAATTCTTGAAGTAATAGAGGATATCGTTACTTTATGAAGTTACTATAGTAGATTCCCCTTTATGAACTTTATGAAGTTACTATAGTAGATTCCCCTTTCATCAGTTTTTTATCTTTACTGATCCAGATACATTAATAAAATATTAGGTTTTATCTCCTTTTCTATTTTATCTATTCATATTCGAGAATTAAAACCTTTAACCCATATCGGTTTAAACTGAGCTCAATAAAGAAAACTGATTAGTACCGTCTATGGTAGCACAGTGATAGCAGTCATTTAAAACCTAACAGGACACACAGAGCTATTAGCATGTCTGTCTTGTGGGATTTGACCTGATGATATTATTATTATTATTATTATTATTATTATTATTATTATTATTATTATTATTATTATTATTCAGGAGATGAGCTCTGTTCATATGGAACAAGCCACCACAGGGGACCGTTGGCTTTAAATTCAAGCTTCTTAAGAATGATTCATACAATAATCTTATATAATTATTATTATTTATTCAGGAGATGAGCTCTGTCGCATATGTAACAAGCCACCACAGGGGACCGTTGGCTTTAAATTCAAGCTTCTTAAGAATGATTCATACAATAATCTTATATAATTATAAAACACTCACCAAGGAGGATCTCGTTGTCTGATCCAGCGAAGTAGCTGACAAGCGCTGACTTCTCCGAGTATTGCTGGAAACGAAACCTCATGCAGATTGTCAGCTGAAAGGATAGAGAGAGAGAGAGAGAGAGAGAGAGAGAGAGAGAGAGAGAGAGAGAGAGAGAGAGAGAGAGAGAGAGAGAGAGAGAGGTTTATATATATACACACAAGAAGAGGAACTACCTAACATTACGTGGAACGTTTAAGCTGTTACTTTGTACGTTATGTGAAAAGTTATCAATATATAAAAAAAATGATATATCCAGGTAAACCAAGACCAAGGAAAATATTTTTTAAAAGAATTTTTATTAGCGAGAATTAAGCTGATCAATATGATTTGGACTATTTTTCTTCTTCGCCTTGAAATTGTCGATTTTATTTTCGCGATGAAACATGGTGTCTGTTGTGATCTTTACAAAAGGATTGCATAAAATCTGGAGAGATTATGAAAAATTGTTATTAGAACCTACTTGGAAATTCAGATCCAGAGTTATGTAACTACACATATATTCAAAAGTAAATTTACCTAGAGAACTTCCAAGAATCTGTTTCATTTGCAAAGATATTTGTACAGTTACATAAAAGTGCATTTGATTCTCAATTGTAAGACTCGTGATACTTTTGAGTAATTTTCTTAATCTCATGATAAAACTTCATTTTAAGACTTATGCTACTTTGAGTAATTTTTTAATAACGTAGTTTTATGTGTTTTTCTTAATCTCATGATAAAACTGCAAGGAAATATATATATATATATATATATATATATATATATATATATGTATATATATATATATATATATATATGTATATATATTCTTATATTAGTTATATGTAGATTTGTTTTTCCAATTTCTGGCTTACCTCGTGTAGCTTCGGAATCTTGCCCACTCCAGCATCAACATAGGATTCAGTCGAGGGGATCCTGTCCTCGTGCAATTCGACCACTGTGATCTCCTTGCACTGAACTGAAAATAAAACAATTAAAAAAATTGCGCGTTTTCTGTACAGCCTCTACAGCGTATAACCAAGGCCACCAAAATTACATCTATCTTTCGGTGGCCTCGGTATAATGCCGTGTGAGCCGGTTCCCATGAAGTTTTCAACACTGCCCCGTGGTGGCCTTTCCTACATCGTTGCCACAAGCACGATCATGGCTAACTATAAACCTTAAGTAGAATTAAAAACTACTGAGGCTGGAGGGCTGCAATTTGGTATATTTGATGACTTGAGGCTGGATGATCAACGTACTAATTTGGAGCCCTCTAGCCTCAGTAGTTTTTAAGATCTGAGGACGAACAGAAAAAGTGCGGAAAGAAAATGTGCGGACGGACGGACGAAGCCGCCACGATAGCTCTCTTTCACAGAAAACTAACAAAATGAGAGTGATGAAAGCTTTGGTCCCTCATTCATTCATTCATTCATCAGCAAGAGAATCCCTTTTCTCAGTAGATTCTATTATGAGATTCTCTCTTGTTCAGTCGACATGAGAGACCTTTGTCTTCAGTCATTAATATGAGATTCCTTCTATCTCTGTCTTATATTCTTCTTTAAGCCTTCTATTGTCGATCATTGTCATGATGACGCGACCGTGTGTGAAGCGCCTCAGTGGCGTGATCGGTATGGTTTTGGCCTGCCACCTCAGTGGCCGCAAGTTCGATTCTCGGGCATTCCACTGAGTGTATTTCTGGTGACAGAAGTTCACTCCGGACGTGGTTCGGAAGTCACGTCAAGCCGTTGGTCCCCGTTGCTGAATAACCACTGGTTCCATGGAACGTAAGAACGCCATACAAACCAAACCAAATCGTAATCGATGTGATTATCTTGTTTAATAAACACCTTTTGAAGTCTATCTCAGTACAGTAAGCACCTTTTGAAAGTCTATCTCAATGCAGTAAACACCTTTTGAGAGTCTTATCTCAGTTAAGGGATGGTACAACCATGAGAAACACCTTCAACTGAAAAGGGACATGTCTAAAGACGAGGAATAACGAATACCAACAGAAAAAAAAGATAAGATCACTTATCAGTACTCAATAAAGTGTCAATAGGCGTGGCTTCCGAGTCGTTTTTCGTTACATATTTATTTCATACCGCCGGGAAGTACAGCTTGCTGCTACTACTAGCCTTTATCGTGATTGTTAGTGAACGTTGAGGCAGTATACGCCCTTATTGATGGATATGGAGGGAATAGGTCGGTTTGGAATATAGTTCCTTTTATGCAAAGCACACGTGGGTATAAGTGATAATAAACTACCATTCTTAGATGTTTTAGTCTGACGACAATATGATCATTTTAGCACTTCAAGGTTTACAGGAAGAGAACTTTTACAGGACTAGGTTCAAATTTTTATAGTCACTGTTTTTATGGTTTTAAATTAAACTCTTTATCCCCATTACTTCATCGTGCCTTCTCACTGACATCTAGTTGGGATTTTTTTTCACGAAGAAATCAACTATATACGTCAATATTAAACTAACAATTATTTTTCCGCTACACTTTTTCACAGGTATGTTTTTAAACTTCTTCATAACGTTTTTATTCCAAAAGTCTCCTTACCTACTGTGCCTAAGCTTCCATTTTATGCAAATGTACCTTTAATCCATGAAAGAAAAATTTCTTCCATGCACTAAGAAAACTCATATTTGATTATATACCAGCTATTAGATTTAATATCATCCCAACAAATCTACTCAGTTTAGGTAGTTTCCTTAAATTCAAGGATAAACTTGACAATTTGATGACCTCGTGTGTTGTGCACAAGTTTAATTGTCCTAGATGTAATCTGGGGACCTACGTGGGATCCACTCAAAGGTTACTGAGGGTCAGAATTGATTGACATAAGGGCGTTAGCTATAGAACTGGTAACAAGCTTGCTATCCTGAAATTTCTAACATCGGACAACACGCCAATAAATGCAAACAGAATATACAGTACAAAGATTTTGAAATATTGGGACGGGCACCGAATGGTAAACTACTGACAGTTCTGGAGTCCTTGTTTATTCAACAGCTTGTTCCTCAATTGAACACTTAGCAGTCTTCCTCGACAACTCTTAACCTTACGAGAACTGTTGCCGGTCATTCCTGGTTTGTTCCTTCTGACTTCTGTCCTTCCTTTCTCTCTTGATGGTTGGTTCTGCTACAACTATACTCTGTTTTTTTTCATCTGTCCATCCGCCTGTGGTGTTTTTGTATGGTAACACTGCGTCCCGGGCTTTAGATAGTTACATTCGGCTTACATTCAACGATAATAATATCCTATTTTGAATATTAACGGTGTAATTCGCATTCAGTAAATTATTAAAACACTTTTCAGTTGCAAATGTACACCCAGATATCCTTTTATTTAACCTAACACTTACACACAGCGTAACTATTTACCGGGACGCAGTGTTACCATACACAAACACCATTGGCGGATGGACAGATGAAAAAAAACGGAGTATAGTTTTTAATTTTTTTACCTTGTCGTTTATAATATATTATGTCTTGTATTTGTAATTTAGCGCTTTTAATGTTAATTTTATTGTTTTATGTCTTTACAGCTTGAAAATGAAACCTTTGTGTTTTGAAACGTTGCAATAAATGTATTTTAAGGACCACCTGGGATGTACTTCTTCCTACAACAGTCTTCTATTTTTCGAGGTAATGTTAACCGCCATATCTTAGAACGTTATATATTTATGTATATATATATATATATATATATATATATATAATATATATATGTGTGTGTGGTGTGTGCGTTTATATACACATATGTTTATAATAAAGCATTAAAAATTCTCACTATTTTCGGTTATCCAAGTTTAAGTTTTAATCTACTGTGATTTTTTAAAGTCTTTCTTTTATAGAAGTCGTTAAGTAAACGGACATAAACTAAAAGTAACAGAAGCAATAGTTAGATATGAATCAAATAATGACTAAGGATTCGTTTTATTACGCAGACCAAAACTTCCAAAATTCAAAACTTCCAAAACTCAAAACTTCCAAAATTCAAAACTTCCAAAATTCAAAACTTCCAAAATTCAAAACTACCAAAATTCAAAAATTCCAAAATTCAAAACATCCAAAATTCAAAACTACCCCAAAATTCAAAACTTCCAAGATTCAAAACTTCCTAAATTCAAAACTACCAAAATTCAAAACTACCAAAATTCAAAATTTACAAAATTCAAAACTACCAAAATTCAAAACTTCCAAAATTCAAAACTTCCAAAATTCAAAACTTCCAAAATTCAAAACTACCAAAATTCAAAATTTCCAAAATTCAAAATTTCCAAAATTCAAAACTACCAAAATTCAAAATTTCCAAAATTCAAAACTTCCAAAATTCAAAACTTCCAAAATTCAAAACTACCAAAATTCTTCTCAGTCTCTACAAGAGGAGCCTATTCTTGATTACGCTGAAATCTTAAAGAGTAAAATACGGTTTACTACCTACTTTCAAATATCCTGGAGTGTGTTTTTGTGATTTCTTTTAAATATTAAGAAAAAATACGACTTACTTCTTACCATAAAATATCCCGAAGTATTTTTGGGATTTCTTTTAAATCTTAAAGAAAATGCGACTTACTCTTACCACAAAATATTCCTGAGTATTTTTGTGATTTCTTTTAAATCATAAAAAAACACATTTTACTGCATACCTTTAAATATCCCGAAGTATTTTCGTGATATCTTTTAAATAATAAAAAAGAAAACAATACGATTTACTGCTTACCATTAAATATCCCGAAGTACAGGGTGATTAAAAAAGAATGACCCTATTTCATGATTAAATATTTTATGAAGAAAAAATAGCAAAAAATAAAACTTATAATACAAGTATTCTACTAACAGCCAAGTTTTATTTCACATGTTACAAGTGCTCAATATGGCCACCCCTTGCAGCGCAGCACGAACAACATCAATACGATATGAGAATTCTTCCCAAACACGTTGAAGCACACCAGGATCAATTGAATTGATCGCTGTTGTTATTCGATGTTTTAATTTTTCCAGGTCAGTTGGCAATGGCGGAACAAAGACTTTATCTTTTACAAACCCCCAGAGAAAAAATCACAAACTGTGAGGTCAGGAGATCTAGGAGGCCAAGCACAAAGAGCACAGTCTTGGGCCCCTATCCGACCAATCCATCGCTGAGGCAGTTTTTCATTTAAAAATGCTCTAACTGATAAGACAATTATAGAAAACTGGGAAATCTGATCTTTCAAACACCCACTCCCTCATTCATACATTTACTTACGAAATATTTGAACATGAAATAGGGTCATTCTTTTTTAATCACCCTGTATTTTCGTGATATCTTTTAAATCACAAAAAAGAAAACAATACGATTTACTGCTTACCATTAAATATCCCGAAGTATTTTTGTGATTTCTTTTAAATCCTAAAGAAAAACACGATTTACTGCTTACCGTAACATACCCCGGATTATTTGTGTGGCATCTGTTATATCATAAAGAAAAAATACGATTTACTGCTTACCATAAAATACCCCACAGTGTTCAGTCAGAAGCAGCAACATCAACCCGCTGAGATTCATTCCCGACTGATAGAAGGACCTTCTTATGAACAGGATTAGTTTGGCGAATTCCTGCAAGAAAATTTCTGAGAATTATTTATGAAGAATACCGAGTTTATCCCGATCGGCAAATTATAACTAAATGTCTTTTAGGTTTATTTACAAGTTTGTTAGAGTTTTGTTAGGATTCACTGCAGTTTGTCTTCATAGCCTCAAGTTGAGAGTATCTCTATAGGGATGAGACCATCCACAGGTCATCTCTAAAGGAGTAAGACTGTCCCCGCATTGTCTCTATAGGACCAAGATCATTCTCAGATTATCTCTATAAAACCAAGACCATCCTCAGATTATCTCTATAGGACCAATACCATCCCCAGATTATCTCTATAAGACTAAGACCATCCTAAGGTTATCTGTATAGGACTAAAACCATCCTCATATTATCTCTATAGGACCAAAACCACCCTCAAATTATCTCTATAGGACCAAGGCCATCCTGAGGTTATCTCTATAGGATCAAGACCATCCTTATATTATCTCTATAGCATAACATTCAAACCAACTGATAAAAACGCGTTCTTAATCAAAGCAAGACTAAACTATTTAAATGATGAACTGTCACAATATTATCCAAGTAGGACGTTCTTCACATGATCCTAGTAGCAGGAATCCTTTGAGGATTTAAATATCTCAAGTCTAATCCAGTGGCTCCTTATACTTACCCTCTGAGCACCTGACTTTCCAGGCTCCTTGGAAGCCAATGAAGTCTGGGCGCAGAACCAGAGGCAGGCGAGGGAGTGCTTAGTGTTATTTGCTCAGGAAAGACTAAGCAGGTCTATTGATCGAGTTTGCAAGATCACTGTTCATGATTAGTCTTGTAGTGGCAACTGTTCTGTCCAATTTCCGGGTTTGATAAGCGGCGTATATATTGGCTTTGCCTTTTGGATCGCTCCAGAGAAGGACTGTAAGTTTACGATTGAATTTATCGCATTTTTTTCGTAATTGAATTGACCCCCTGTATTGTAAATTGGTTCCTACGCCCATTTCGAATTGAGTTATTCAAAAGGAAACTAAATTTACGCCCTGGTTTTGTAAATTGGGTCATACGCCCATTTCGACTTGAGTTATTTCAAAAGGAAACTAAATTGACCCCATGTTTTGTAAATTGGTTCCTAACGCCCATTTCGAACTGAGTTATTTAAAAGGAAAACTAAATTTAGCCCTTGTTTTATATTTTTGTACAGGAGGTCCTCCACTCATTTCAAATTGGGGTATTTAAAAGAGAAACTTTTATTTGTTGTATGAGTGTCATTTTGGTATCTTACCTTTCCAAATAACTTCCATGCTCGTCTTTGAATTATTTTGAATGATCTCATTGCATCTTATTGCAAAAGTGTTATTATTATTATTATTATTATTTGATTATTATTATTATTATTATTATTATTGTTATTATTATTATTATTATTATTATTATTATGTTTATTATTATTATATTATTATATTATTATTATTATTATTATTATTATTATTATTATATTATTATTATTATTAAAATATATATACTCATCGTACCATGCGTCTTAAAATAGAGAAACAAGTCCACAGTTATGTATAAATGTATAAATTGAAAGACAAATCTATACATGAAGCTTTCGGGAATCTATTCGATTCTCATTTTCAAAGACTGAAAATGGGAATGGAACAGATTCCCGAAAGCAACACGTAAAGATTTATCTTTAAATAATATGTACATTTTACACAGGAGTGGATTTGATTCTCCATTATTATTTTTTTTTCTCTCTCTCTCTATCACAGTCCTCCAATTCAACTGGGTGGTATTTATAGTGTGGGGTTCCGGGTTGCATCCTGCCTCCTTGGAGTCCATCACTTTTCTTACTATGTGTGCCGTTTCTAGGATCACACTCTTCTGCATGAGTCCTGGAGCTACTTCAGCCTCTAGTTTTTCTAGATTCCTTTTCAGGGATCTTGGAATCGTGCCAGTGCTTCCTATGATTATGGGTACGATTTCCACTGGCATATCCCATATCCTTCTTATTTCTATTTTCAGATCTTGATACTTATCCATTTTTTCCCTCTCTTTCAATTCAACTCTGTTGTCCCATGGTATTGCGACATCTATGAGTGATACTTCCTTCTTGACTTTGTCAATCAACGTCACGTCTGGTCTATTTGCACGTATCACCCTATCCGTTCTGATACCATAGTCCCAGAGGATCTTTGCGTGATCGTTTTCTATCACTCCCTCAGGTTGGTGCTCGTACCACTTATTACTGCAAGGTAGCTGATGTTATTATTATTATTATTATTATTATTATTGGGCTTCATGTTGATGCCGGGTTGGCTTTGAATCGAAGACAAAGACATGAATTCAACAGGAATACTTACAGCTAATTCGATATTAACTTTTATAACTTTATGGACATTTCCACCAAAACTCACGCTATTCAATTTAACATTCACCAAAAAAAAACACATTTAACATTCAACATTGTCAACCTACGTCTTCCAGACCTAGTGGCATTTACTGGAGTGATCACCCAGAGCTCAGGCCATTCAATTCAACATTCACCAAAATTCACCAAAAACATTCAACTTAAAAATCGCACCAAATTAACGACAGTTCAATTGGCAACAGTTTAACGCAACAAAGACCAGAACTGTTCACCAAATCAACACGGCAATTCTCCGAGACTTCGATCATAAATCGTGCTAATTAGATCAATACGCATTTCCTCGATAGTGCAGGAACATTGTGTACCTTTTATTTATGTTTTTTCAGTTGATTTACCCCCGGGGTGGGTGGGGGGTTGGGGGTTGGGGTCGTATGCATCGTTATGTTGAATAAATTGTCAGCACACACTAAAGAAGTCGATGTCTTATTTTCTGGCTGTTTATCCATCGTGTCCCCGAGTTGACAACCGTCTCCCTTCCCCGCCCTGGCCCCCCCCCCCCCCTCAAACAAAGGCCCGAACCGAATGTCTGAAATGCGTACCAAAGACAATGATAAATGGTGTCGGCTAAAAGCGACTTTTGAAAAACTTATAGAGAGAGAGAGAGAGAGAGAGAGAGAGAGTAGTCACACATTCATACGCTCACCACCGCTAGATGGCTCATTCGTTACGAAAAGAGAAATATTAATGAAAATTGGTAGACTTCGAGCTTCTTGGGTGGAAGTATAGCTGTGTCATGTGGCCTCCTCTTGAATCTTGTTTTTATACAGTAACATCCTAAGCAATAAATACTTGTAATGGTATTGGGACTTTATGGACACCCTGTTGAGGATTAATTAGATATAAGGATGACAATCTACAACATTACAAAAAATAATAATCACGTTGCTTATTAAATACCATACTATACAGTGGAAGTGCTCCCATAGATAACTTTTGCCTTTTAGATGAATAAGAAGGTGTCATTGCATAACCTAAGACCTTTTCATAACGAATTTAATTCCTCTATCTTACATGCATAACGTATTTTACTTCCTCTATTACGTGTACTGATTCTTCTATAATTGGTTCCTCTTACACGTGCACAACGTATTTTGGTTCTGTAATTTCACGCGCATAACGTATTTTGATTTCTCAATTTCACGTGCATAACGTATTTTGGTTCTCTTATTTCACGTGCATAACGTATTTTGATTTCTCTATTTCACGTGCATAACGTATTTTGGTTCTCTTATTTCACGTGCATAACGTATTTTGATTTCTCTATTTCACGTGCATAACGTATTTTGGTTCTCTTATTTCACGCATAACGTATTTTGATTTCGTATGTCACGTGCATAACGTATTTTTATTTCTCTATTTTGATTCTCTTATTTCACGTGCATAACGTATTTTTATTTCTCTACTTTGATTCTCTTATTTCACGTGCATAACGTATTTTGATTCTTCTGTGTCACATGTAATGTTTGTACAGTTGACAGTTGGCACAACAACGGAATGAGATCACCCTGTACTTGTTTGCGAACCACGAATCTGCGCGAAATATTTGGGTACGAATGACTAAGAGACCGCTTGCAAATTACTCGCTCTTTCCTTGCAGTGTCGCCAGTTGTGCAAACGATAAATCATTCCTATAATCCGTCTTGTAAGCGACAAACACGAACAGACATTTCGTTCGTCTGAAGCGTCGTTATATATATATTTATGAAAGTGTTTTGAGGACGGAGATGTTTAGGTGTTCATGCCCATACGTTTATAATATACAGTGGTATGTTTGTGGGAATTTTAATGACTTCAATAAATAAGCGAATACTACAGGAAAATGATAGGCAGAAATCCTTGACAGTTTCCTAGTAAAGATGAAAGCGCTTGGATTTCTGCCTATCATTTTCCTGTGGCATTTCGCTTATATATATATATATATATATATATATATATATATATATATATATATATATATATTATATATATATATATATATATATATATATATATATATATATTATATATATGTATATTACATAAAAAATGGGTAAGGTAACAATTCATGCCTTCTTCAAGAGAAGCCTTCTTTGCCTCTATTGCGCTAACCATTGAATTATGAATCTGGATGCTAACCGACTATTGGTGCATCTTAGCCCGGGATACAGAGAGCCAGCAACATCATCATGGGACTCAATGAGAACTAGAAGGTTAATTAAAAGTTTCTTAGTCCACCACCCTTCTAAAGGTCAGCCAGCCAGGCAAGTGCCCTGCTTAGTTATTTTTACACTGACAGATTATTTTTGATTTATCAAGGGTTCCTGTCTGGTCGCATGACTGACTACTCGACCATTCTGGTTTGTTGTGGTTAATGAAGCTGCTCATCTGCGTTAGTAAACTATCCTGGTAAGGGAGACTTGGAATACATATTATCAGTGACACTGCCCACTTTAGTGTATTATTCTGAAAGACTCAAGAATTCGTCTGCTTTGCAAGGTCCCTCGCTTAAACAAGCTAGCAAAAAATGCACCAAAATTCTTCTTCCGGTGGCCATCGAGTTTTCTGTATAGCGTATGATGCTGTATGAAACTTTCAGCTGCGGCTGGTGGTGGCTTGCTTATAGGTGCCAGACGCATGATCATGGCTGAATTCAACCTTAAATAAAATAAAAACTATTGAGGCTAGACGGCTACAATTTGGTCTGTTAGATGATTGGAAGGTGGGTGATTAACATACCAACTTGCAGCCCTCTAGCCTCTGTAGTTTTTAAGATCTGGGGGCGGACAGAAAAAAGCGCTGAGGGACAAACAAATACCCATCTCAATAGGTTTCTGTTACAGAAAGCTAAAACATCTCTATCGATGAATAACTTGGTATTGTGCCCTTATCCGCGAAAATTTATGCTGTTCAGACGATATCCTTTACAGCTGCAGATCGTAAAGAACCCACATCTCACCAGGTATACCATACAGTGTCATTATTCAGTGTCAATGATGACGAATCTATTACAGAGCAAAGACGCTAGGCAATGTTTGTTTTCTGCCCCGTGTCATCAGTCACTATTTCTACTTCGTATTCTTCTCATCTAACCATTATAACCGTATTACCATTACTTGCTATTATTAGTTTTTGTTTTTGCGAACGAAATACGCATCATTTAGGAAATATTAACATTCTTTGAATGTTAATATTGGTTGAACTGAATTTGAAAAGGTGAGAACTCTTGCACGTCTATATCTTTTGCATGCACATTCTCTCTCTTCTCTCTCTCTCTCTCTCTCTCTCTCTCTCTCTCTCTCTCTCTCTCTCTCTCTCTTGTGTCCAGTAGTCAATTCATCAAGCGTTCTAAAAAAAAAATATATATATATATATTAAAGACTATCTACGATGCATTACTATACCGCTACCGGAAATAATGGTTGAAAATCCACAATAATGTATATGAGAGACTGTGTTTATCGTATTTATCCAAAAAAAAAAAAAAAAATAAAGATAAAAAAAGGTTAAAACAAAAGACTGTCGCAAACACATTCCCTAAGAAACCCCATCTAACTAGTCTAATCTACCCCGTGTTTACTCTCGATAACTCGACCTGTCAGCGAATAGATCTCGAGTTGCAAATATCGTCCTTCTCCGCCATCAAAACGATCGACGACATTTCGTCTGTGCCTTTATTAACCGACCCCCCCCCCCCCCCACCCCCCCCTCCCCCCCCCCCCCCCCCCCCCCCCCAGTAACGCCCCCCCCCCCCCCCCCCCCCCCCCCCCCATCCTTCACCCCACCCCAGGCGACTTTTGGACGCGTTAATTGATCGGCCAACATGAAAGCGGCGCAATAACAACAAAGCCATCACAGACATTCCCCGTCGCAGGTGGTGCTTGTTATTGAAGGGGGATTCCGTAAACAATGAGAGGAAGTGTGTTATGTCATCCTCGTGGCCTTGTGTTTGGCGCCTGGCTGGAATATCAAGACTGCACATTGACTATACTAGACATTGATCA